>NW_027182880.1:0-170000 GCF_041146395.1 Eulemur rufifrons
TGGTACAGGGTTAGGGTTAAGTGTTAGGTTTAGGGTTGAAGATTAGGATTAGGGTTAGGATTAAAGGTTAGCATGAGAGTGAACGCTTAGTGTTAAGGTTAAGAGTTAGGGTTTAGGGCCGGGCGCGGTGGCTCACGCCTGTAATCCTACCACTCTGGGAGGCCGAGGTGGGTGGATCATTTGAGCTCAGGAGTTCAAGACCAGCCTGAGCAAGAGCGAGACCCCATCTGTACTAAAAATAGAAAGAAATTATATGGACAGCTAAAAATATATATAGAAAAAAATTAGCCGGCCATGGTGGCGCATGCCTGTAGTCCCAGCTGCTCGGGAGGCTGAGACAGGAGGATTCCTTGAGCTCAGGAGTCTGAGGTTGCTGTGAGCTAGGCTCATGCCACGGCACTCACTCTATCTTGGGCAACAGAGTGAGACTCTCTCAAAAAAAAAAAAAAAAGATTTAGGGTTTAGGGTTATGGTTAGTGTTGGGTTAGTTTTAGGGTTAGAGTTATGTGCTATGGTTTATGTTAGAGGTTAGGGTTAGGTTTACTGTTCACGGTTAGGGTTGGGTTTAGGGGTTAGCATTAGGGTTAGGGATTAGGTTTAGGGTAAGGGTCTAGAGTTAATGTTGGGCTTTAGGCTCGGGGCTTAGGTTCAGGGTCAGGGGTTAGCGTTGGTGGTAGGGCTTAGCTTTAGCGGTCAGTTTAAGGGCACAGGACCTGGTTAATCTACGGTGAGAGGGGTGCGGTCGGAGTCACCACGAAAGCACAACATCATTCCCTGGGCCTTGGGACAGGACCTCCATGCAGGACTCAGGCGGAGCCTCATCTCACACATGGCATGGCTGTATTGTAGGCTTGCTTCACTCTGGGAATGGAAATAGTGTGAGAATTAGGGTTGGGGTTGGGGTTAGGGTTTTTCGTGTTAGGGGTTAGGTTTTGAGTCAGGGTTAGGTGCTAGGGATTAGTGGTTAGGGTTAGAGTTAGTGTTAGGGGTAAGGTGTTAAGTCTGGGTTAGGGGGCCAGGGTAAGGTTTAGGGTTGGAGTTAGCGTTAGGTTTAGGGGTTAGGGTTAAGGGATAGGGTTAGGATTCAGGGTGAGGGTTAGAGGGTTAACAGTTGGTGTTAGGCTTAGGGGTAAGAGATAGTGTTAGGGTTAAGGGTTAGGAGCTTGGTTCAGGTTTAAGGTTAGCATTAGGGGTTGGGGTTAGTGTTAACTGTAGGTCAGTGTTGGGGTTAGATCTCTAGGCATTAGGGTAAAGGTTAGGGTTAGGGTTAAGAGTTAGGGTTCTGTTTAATGGTTAGGATTGGGAATAGGGTTAAGGGTTAGGGTTAAGGTTAGGGGTTATGACGAAGGATCAACGGTTAGGGTTACTTTTAGGCGTAGGATTAGGGTAAGGGGTTAGGGTTAGTGTTAGTGTTGTTGGTTGGGTTAAGGTTAGGGTTGGCGTTTCAGAATTAGGGATTAGGTGATACGGTTATAGCTAGGAGTTAGGGTTATAATGACGGTATAGGGCTTGTTCTCAGGGTGTCATGCATTATCGTTAAGATATCGGGTTAAAGTTAGGGTTATGGTGAGGTTTACCTGTTAAGGTGAGCAGTAGGATCAGGGTTAGGTGTTATGTTGTGGGTTAGGCTTATGGGTGAGGGGTAGGGTTTATGCTTAGGGCACGGGCCCTGTATGCTCTAGGAGGCAAAGTTAGGTGTCTGTGATGGTCGCTGGGAACCCACTCTACCGCACGCAGTGTATGGGACTCTGGGTTTCATGCAGGACACTGTGGCAGAGCCTCCTTTCATGCATGGCGTGGGAGGATTGCAGGCTTTCTAAACTCTAAGAAAGCAAGAAGTCTGAGAATTAGATTTAGGGTTAGGGTTATGGTTAGGGTTAAGGATGAAGTTTAGTGTTAGGGTGAGGGCTTAGGCTTAGGGATTACGGTTAGGGTTAAAGGTTACTCTTAGATTTAACGGTTATACTTTGGTTTAGGGTTGAGGTTTAAGGTTAGGGTTAAGATGAGGGGTTAGGGTTTGGTACAGGGTTAGGGTTAAGTGTTAGGTTTAGGTTTGAAGATTAGGATTAGGGTTAGGATTAAAGGTTGGCGTGAGAGTTAACGCATAGGGTTAAGGTTAAGAGTTAGGGTTTAGGGTTAGGGTTAGGGTTAGGGTTAGTTTTAGGGTTAGAGTTATGTGCTATGGTTTGTGTTAGAGGTTAGGGTTAGGTTTACTGTTCACGGTTAGGGTTACGTTTAGGGGTTAGCATTAGGGTTAGGGTTAGGGTTAGGGTTAAGAGATAGGATTAGGGTTAAGTGTTGGGCTTAGTGTTAGGGTTTAGTGTTAGGGTTATCATTAAGGATTAGGGTTAGGGTCAGGGTTAAATGCTTGGGTGCGGGTAATGGTTAGGGTCAGGGTTAAGGTTCACGGATAGGGTTACTGTTAAGGGTTACATGTAGGTTTAGGGTTCAGGGTTAGCGTTAGCATTAAGGCTTAAGGTTAGGATTAGGCGGTAGATTAGATTTAGGGTTAGATCTAGGCGTTAGGGTAAGTGCTAGGGTTAGGGGTAAGAGATAGGTTTAGGTTTAATGCTTAGGATTAGGGTTAGGGTTTGGGGTTAAAGTAAGTGTTAGTGGTTAGGTTTAAGGATCAAAGGTTAGGGTTATTTTTAGCTGTAGTGTTAGGGTTAGGGATAAGGGATACCATTAGCATTAAGGGTCTTCCTTACTGTAGCGTTAAGGGCTAGGCTTAGAGTTAAAGGTGAAGGTTAGGGTCAGTGTTAAGAATTAGGGTGAGGGTTAACGGTTAGGGTAAAGGTTAAGCGTTAAGGTTAGGGATTAGTGATTAGGGTTTTTGGTTAGTGTTAGGGTTAGTGGTTAGGAGTTAGTGTTTTATGAAGGGGTATGGTTAGAATTAGGATTGGGATTAGAGTTAGGGTTAGGTATAGGGGTTAGGTTTAGGGGTTAGTTTTAGGGGAAAAGGATAGGATTAGGGTTATGGGTTGGGCTTACGTTTAGGGTTAAAGTTTACTGCTAGGGTTAGGGATAGGGTTCAGGGTTAGCTTTAGGCGTTCTGGTTAGGGTTAGGTGTTAGGTTAGTGTCAGGGTTAGGTCTAGTCGTGAGGGTAAGGTTTAGGGTTAGCTTAAGAGCCAGGGTTAGGTTTAATGGTTAGGATTAGCATTACGGTTAAGGGTTCGGGTAATGCGTAGGGGTTAGGGTGAAGGGTGAAGGGTTAGGGCTTTTGTTAGGCATAGCGTTGGGGTTAGAACTAAGGGTTCCTGTCAGTGTTAGGGTTGTAGGCAGCGTTACGGGTAGGCTTAGCTGTTGAGAATTAGGGTTAGGGATTAGGTGTTACACTTATGACTAGGAGATAGGGTTAGAATTATTGGATAGGGGATGTTCTCAGGGAATGTTTTATGTATTAACGTTAGGATAAGAGGTTAAAGTTAGGCTCACGGTGAGGTTTACGTGTTAAGGGGAGAAATAGGAACAGGGTTAGGTGCTATGTTCAGGGTTAGGGTTATCTGTTAAAGGTATTGTTTATGCTTAGCGCACGGGCCCTGTCTGCATGAAGCTGGGGGGAGGTTAGGGGGCTGGCATTGTCCCCGGGAACCCGCTGTATCGGACTCTGGGTATGGGCCCGTGGTTTTCATGCAGGACACAGTGGTAGAGCCTCCTTTCCCACATGGCATGGGAGGATTGCAGGCTTTCTAAACTCTAAGAAAGCAAGAAGTCTGAGAATTAGATTTAGGGTTAGGATTATGGTTTACGTTCAGGATCAAGTGTAGTGTTATGGTGACGGGATAGGGTTACAGATTAGGGTTACGGTTTAAGGTTACTCTTAGGTTTAACAGTTACAGTTCGTTTTAGTGTTGAGGTTTGCACATAGGGTTAAGATGAGGGGTTAGGGTTTGGTACATGGTTAGGGTTGTGTTAGGTTTAGGGTTGAAGATTAGGATTAGGGTTGGGATTAAAGGTTAGCATGAGAGTTAACGGTTAAGGTTAATGTTAAGGGTTAGAGTTAGGGTTTAGGTTCAGGGTTAAGCGTTAGGGTTAGTTTTAGGGTTAGAGTTATGTGTTAGGGTTTGTGTTAGAGGTTAGGGTTAGGTTTACTGTTCACGGTTAGGGTTACCTCTAGGGGTTAGCATTAGGGTTAGGGATTAGGTTTAGGGTAAGTGTTTAGAGTTAGTGTTGGGCTTTAGGCTCGGGGCTTAGGTTCAGGGTCAGGGGTTAGGGTTGGTGGTAGGGCTTAGCTTTAGTGGTCAGTTTAAGGGCACAGGACCTGGTTAATCTACGGTGAGAGGGGTGCGGTCGGAGTCACCACGAAAGCACAACATCATTCCCTGGGCCTTGGTAGAGGACCTATATGCAGGACTCAGGCGGAGCCTCATCTCACACATGGCATGGCTGTATTGTAGGCTTGCTTCACTCTGGAAATGGAATTAGTGTCAGAATTAGGGATAGGTTTGGGGTCAGGGGTTTCGAGTTAGGGATTAGGTTTCGAGTCAGGGTCAGGTGCTAGGGATTAGTGGTTAGGGTTAGAGTTAGTGTTAGGGGTTAGGTGTTAAGTCTGGCTTCGGGGGCCAGGATTTGGTTTAGGGTTGGGGTTAGTGTTAGGGTTAGGTGTTAGGGTTAAAGTTTAGGCTTAGAGTCAGGGTTAAGTGTTAGGGTGAGGCTTAACATTTAGGGTTAAGGTTAGGGGGTTAGGGATAGGGTTAGGGTTAAGGGTTAGTTTTATAGTTCAGGTTTAAGGTTAGGATCCGTGGTTAGGGTTAGTGTTAACTGTAGGTCAGTGTTGGGGTTAGATCTCTAGGCATTACGGTATAGGTTAGGGGTAGAGTTAAGTAGGGTTATGTTTAATGGTTAGGATTGGGATTAGCGTGAAGGGTTAGGGTTAAGGTTTAGGCGTTATGACTAAGTATCAATGGTTAGGGTTACTTTTAGGTGTAGGGTTAGGGTAAGTGTTTAGGGTTAGTGTTAGTGTTGTTGGTAGGATTAAGGTTAGGGTTGGTGTTTCAGAATTAGGGATTAGGTGTTACGGTTATGGCTAGGAGTTAGGGTTAGAATTACACTATAGGGCTTGTTCTCAGGGTGTCATGCATTATCGTTAATATAAGGGGTTAAAGTTAGGGTTACGGTGAGGTTTACGTGTTAAGGTGGACAGTAGGATCAGGGTCAGGTGTTATGTTTCGGGTTAGGGTTATGGGTGAGGGGTAGGGTTTGTGCTTAGGGCACAGGCCCTGTATGCACTAGGAGGCGAAGTTAGGGGTCTGTGATGGTCGCTGGGAACCCACTCTATCGTACGCAGTGTATGGGCCTCTGGGTTTCATGCAGGACACTGTGGCAGAGCGGGCTTTCATGCATGGCTTAGTAGGATTGTAGGCTTTCAAAACTCTGAGAAAGCAAGAAGTCTGAGAGTTAGATTTAGAGTTAGTATTATGGTACGGTTTAGGGATGAGGATTAGTGATAGGGTGAGGGCTTAGGGTTAGGGGTTAGGGTTAGGGTTAGGGTTGTTGGTAGGGTGAAGGTTAGGGTTGGCATTTGAGAATTAAGGATGAGGTGTTACGGTTATGGCTAGGGGTTAGGATTAGAATTATGGGATAGGGCTCCTTCTCAGTGTGTTATGCATTAACGTTAAGATAAGGGGATAAGTTAGGGTTACGGGGAGGTTTATGTTTTAAGGTGAGCAATAGGATCAGGGTCAGGTGCTATGTTCAGGGTGAGGGTTATCTGTTAGGGGTAGTGTTTATATTTAGCGTACACGCTCTGTCTGCACTGGGCGGGGGGCTGGGGTTACGGGGATGGGAATTCCCCGGGAACCCACTCTATCATACGCTAGGTATGGGCTCCTGGTTTCATGCAAGAGAGAGCTGCAGAGCCCCCTTTTACTCATGGCATGGGAGGATTTTAGGCTTTCTAAACTCTAAGAAAGCAAGAAGTCCGAGAATTAGATTTAGGGGTAGGATTATGATAATGTTTAGGGTTAGGGTTAGTGTTAAAGTGGGGTCTTAGGGTTAGGGGTTAGCGTTAGAGGTTAGTGTTAGGTTTAACAATTACAGTTAGGTTTATGGTTAAGTTTGAGGGTTAGGGTGAAGCTTTGGGTTTAGCGTTTGACACAGGGTTAGGCTTCAGTGTTAGCTTTATGGTTAAAGATTAGGATTAGGGTTAGTGTGAGGGTTAATGGTAAGGGTCAAGATTAAGGGTTAGGGTTGGGGTTAGGGTTAGGTTTAGGGTTAGGGGTTAGGGTTAGGCTTAGGGTTAAGGGATAGGATTAGGGTTAAGTGTTGGGCTTATGGTTAGGGTTAAAGTTTAGTGTTAGGGTTAATGTTTAGTGTTATGGTCCAGTTTAAGTGTTAGGGTGAGGGTTAACAGTTAGGATTAGGCTTAGGGATTAGGGATATAGTGAAGGATCAGTGTTAGGGTTAGGTTTAGGGTTCAGGGTTAGGGTTAGCTTTAGGGGTTATGGTTAGTGTTAGGTGTTAGGTTAGTGTCAGGGTTAGGTCTAGTCGTGAGGGTAAGGTTTAGGGTTAGCTTTAAGAGCTAGGGTTAGGTTTAATGGTTAGGATTAGGATTACGGTTAAGGGTTAGGGTAATGCGTAGGGATTAGGGTGACGGTGAAGGGTTAGGGCTTTTGTTAGGCATAGCGTTGGGGTTAGAACTAAGGGTTCCTGTCAGTGTTAGGGTTGTAGGCAGCGTTACGGTTAGGCTTAGCGGTTGAGAATTAGGGTTAGGGATTAGGTGTTACAGTTATGACTAGGAGATAGGGTTAGAATTATTGGATAGGGGATGTTCTCAGGGAATGGGTTATGCATTAACGTTAGGATAAGAGGTTAAAGTTAGGCTCACGGTGAGGTTTACGTGTTAAGGGGAGAAATAGGAACAGGGTTAGGTGCTATGTTCAGGGTTAGGGTTATCTGTTAAAGGTATTGTTTATGCTTAGCGCACGGGCCCTGTCTACATTAAGCTGGGGCGAGGTTAGGGGGCTGGGATTGTCACCGGGAACCCACTGTATCAGACTCTGGGTATGGGCCCGTGGTTTTCATGCAGGACACAGTGGTAGAGCCTCCTTTCCCACATGGCATGGGAGGATTGCAGGCTTTCTAAACTCTAAGAAAGCAAGAAGTCTGAGAATTAGATTTAGGGTTAGGATTATGGTTAGGGTTCAGGATGAAGTGTAGTGTTATGGTGAGGGGATAGGGTTACAGATTAGGGTTACGGTTTAAGGTTACTGTTAGGTTTAATGGTTACAGTTCGTTTTAGGGTTGAGGTTTGTGGATAGGGTTAAGATGAGGGGTTAGGGTTTGGTACAGGGTTAGGGTTGTGTTAGGTTTAGGGTTGAAGATTAGGATTAGGGTTAGGATTAAAGGTTAGCATGAGAGTTAATGGTTAAGGTTAAGGTTAAGGGATAGGGTTAGGGTTTAGGTTCAGGGTTAAGGGTTAGGGTTAGTTTTAGGGTTAGAGTTATGTGTTAGGATTTGTGTTAGAGTTTAGGGTTAGGTTTACTGTTCACGGTTAGGGTTACGTTTAGGGTTTAGCATTAGGGATAGGGATTAGGTTTAGGGTAAGTGTTTGGAGTTAGTGTTGGGCTTTAGGCTCGGGGCTTAGGTTCAGGGTCAGGGGTTAGGGTTGGTTGTAGGGCTTAGACTTAGCGGTCAGTTTAAGGGCACTGGACCTGGTTAATCTACGGTGACAGGGGTGTGGTCGGAGTCACCACGAAAGCACAACATCATTCCCTGGGCCTTGGGACAAAACCTACATGCAGGACTCAGGCGGAGCCTCATCTCACACATGGCATGGCTGTATTGTAGGCTTGCTTCACTCTGGGAATGGAAGTAGTGTGAGAATTAGGGTTGGGTTTGGGTTTAGGGGTTTCGAGTTAGGGGTTAGGTTTCGAGTCAGGGTCAGGTGCTAGGGATTAGTGGTTAGGGTTAGAGTTTGTGTTAGGGCTTAGGTGTTAAGTCTGGGTTAGGGGGCCAGGGTTAGGTTTAGGGTTGGGGTTAGCGTTAGGGTTAGGGGTTAGGGTTAAGGGATAGGGTTAGAGTGAGGGTTAATGTTAGGGTGAGGCTTAACAGTTAGGGTTAGGGTTAGGGGGTTAGGGATAGGGTTAGGGTTAAGGGTTAGGTTTATGGTTCAGCTTTAAGGTTAGGATTCGGGGTTAGGATTAGTTTTAACTGTAAGTCAGTGTTGGGGTTAGATATCTAGGCATTAGGGTAGAGGTTAGCGGTAGGGTTAAGTAGGGTTATGTTTAATGGTTAGGATTGGGATTAGCGTGAAGGGTTAGGGTTAAGGTTTAGGGGTTATGACTAAGGATCAATGGTTAGGGTTATTTTTAGGCGTAGGGTTAGGGTAAGGGTTTAGGGTTAGGGTTAGGGTTGTTGGTAGGGTGAAGGTAGGGTTGGCATTTTAGAATTAGGGATGAGGTGTTAGGGTTATGGCTGGGGATTAGATTTAGAATTATGGGATAGGGCTTCTTCTCAGGGTGTTATACATTAATGTTAAGATAAGGGGATAAGTTAGGGTTTCGGAGAGGTTTATGTTTTAAGGTGAGCAATAGGTTCAGGGTCAGGTTTTATATTGAGGGTGAGGGTTATCTGTTAGGGATAGTGTTTATACTTAGCGTACGGTCCCTGTCTGCACTGGGTGGGGGGCGGGGGTTAGAGGGATGGGATTGTCCCCGGGAACGCACTCTATCATACGCTGGGTATGGGCTCCTGGGTTTCATGCAGGACACAGTGGAAGAGCCCCCTTTTACTCATGACATGGGAGGATTGTAGGCTTTCTTAACTCTGAGAAAGCAAGAAGTCTGAGAATTAGATTTAGGGGTAGGATTATGGTAATGTTTAGAGAGGAAGATTAGTGTTAGGGTGGCCTCTGAGGGTTAGGGGTTAGCGTTAAAGGTTAGTGTTATTTTTAATAGTTACAGTTACGTTTACGGTTAAGTTTCAGGGTTAGGGTTAAGGTTTGGTTTTAGCGTTTGGCACAGGGTTAGGCTTCAGTGTTAGGTTTATGGTTAAAGATTAGGATTAGGGTTAGGGTTAAGGGTTAGTGTGAGGGTTAATGGTAAGGGTCAAGATTAAGTGTTACGGTTGGGGTTAGGGTTAGGAATAAAGCTTCGTGTAACGTTTAGGGTTAGAGTTAAGTGTTATGGTTATGGCTAGAGGTTAGGGTTAGGTTTAGGGTTCATGGTTAGGGTTACATTTAGGGGTTCGGATTACGGGTTAAGTTTAGGGTGAGTGTTTAGTGTTACTGTTGGGCGTTAGGATAAGGGCCGAGGTTTAGGGTTAGGATTTAGGTTTAGTGTTAGGGCTTAGATTTAGTGGTTAGTTTAAGGGCACATGCTCTGTTTAATCTATGGTGGGAAGGGTGCAGACTGGGTCGCCTCAACACCACACCATCGTTTCTGGGCCTCGGGCCCAGACCTACATGCAGGACTCAGGCAGAGCCTCTTCTCATTTGTGGCATGGCTCTATTGTAGGCTTGGTCAACTCTGAGAACGGAGGAAGTGTGAGAATTAGGGTTATGGTTAGGGTTATGTGTTTAGGGTTAGAGGTTAGGGTTTGAGTGAAGTTTAGCTGTTAGGAATTAGAAGTTAGGATTAGTGTGTCAGGGGTTAGGTGTTAGGTTTTTGTAAGGGGCTAGCGTTAGATTTAGGGTTAGGGTTAATGTTCGGGTGGGTTAGGGGTCAGCCTTAGGGTTAGGCTTATGAGATAGGATTAAGGTAAAGGGTGAAGGCTTAAGATTAGCAGTAAGGGTTAAGGTTAGGGTTAAGGGTTAGGGTTTCGGTCCAAGTTAAGGGTGAGAGTGAGGGTTAACAGTTGCGATTAGGGTAATGGTTTAGGGATAGTAATAGGTTTAAGGGATAGGGTTAGGGTTAGGTTTAGGGTTCGGGGTTAGGGTTAGCATTAGCGGTTAGGGTTAGGGTTAGGGGTTAGGGTTACAGTTAGGGTTAGGTCTAGGCATTATGGTAATGGTTCGTGTTAGGGTTAAGAATTAGGGTTAGGTTTAATTGTTAGGATTATGATCAGTGTAATGGTTAGGGTTAGGGTTAGTGGTTAGAGTTAGGGTTAGTGTTAGGGTTGTTTGTAGGGTGAAGGTAATGTTTAACAGTTGAGAATTAAGGTTAGGGATTAGGTGTTACGGTTATGCTAGGAGTTAGGCTTAGAATTAAGGGATAGGGTTTGTTCTTAGGGTAAGTGTTATTCAATAACATTAGGATAGGGGGTTAAAGTTAGGGTTACAGTGAGGTTTACGTGTTAAGGTGAACAATAACATCAGGGTTAGGTGTTATGTTCAGGGTTAGGGTTATGGGTGAGGTGCAGGGTTTTTGCTTAGGGCATAGGCCCTGTCAGCACTAGCAGGGGGAGTTAGGGGGCCGTGATTGTCCCCAGGAAACCACTCTATTGTACACAGAGTATGGGCTCCTGGGTTTCATGCAGGACACTGTGGTAGAGCCAGCTTTCACGCATGGCTTTGGAGAATTGTAGGCTTTTAAAACTCTGAGATAGCAAGAAGTCTGAGAATTAGATTTAGGGTTGGGATTATGGTTAGAGTTAGGAATGAAGATTAGTCAGGGAGAGGGCTTAGGGTTAGGGTTTAAGCTTCGAGTGAGGATTAGGGGTTAGGGAGTAGGTGTTGGGTTTAGTGATAGGGTTAGGGTTTAGGGGTTAGGGTTGGGTTAGGGGCTAGGGTTAGATTTATGGTGGGGTTATGGTTAGCATTAGGGGTTAGGGTTAGGGTTAAGGGATAGGATAAGGGTTAAGCGTTAAGGCTTAGGGTTAGCGTTAAGTGTTAGGTTTAGTTTTAAGGGTTAGGGTTACAGTTCGAGTTAAGGGTTAGTGTGGGGTTAACAGTTAGGGCTAGGCTTATGGCTTAAGGATAGAGTTAGGTTTAAGGCTTAGGATTAGGGTTCAGTGTTAGGGTTAGCATTAGGGATTAGGGTTAGGGTTAGGGGTTACGTTTACTCTTAGGGTTAGGTCTAGGCGTTAGGGTACGTGTTAGTGTTAGGCTTAAGAGTTAGGGTTAGGTTTAATTGTTAGGATTAGGATCAAGGTTAAGGGTTAGGGTTAAGGTTAGGGGTTAGGGTTAAGTGTCAAGTGTTACGGTTATTTTTAGGTGTACGGTTAGGGTTAGCGGTTAGGGTTAGGGTTAGTGTTAGGGTTGTTTGTAGGGGTAAGGTAATGTTTAGCAGTTTTGAATTAGCCTTAGGGATTAGGTGTTATAATTGTGGCTAGGAGTTAGGGTTAGAATTAAGGGATAGGGGTTGTTCTTAGGGTAAGTCTTATGCATTAACGTTAGGATAACGGGTTCAAGTTAGAGTTATGGTGAGGTTGATGTGTTAAGGTGAGCAATAGTATCAGGGTGAGCTGTGATGTTCAGGGTTAGGGTTATGGGTGAGGGGTAGTGTTTATGCTTATATCACGAGCCCTCCCTGCTCTAGGAGGGGGCTTAGGGGGCTGGGATAGATGCCAGAAGCCACTCTATCATATGCTGGGTATGGGCCCCCTGGTTTCATGCCGGACACAGTGGCCGAGCCTCCTTCTACACATGGCATGGGAGGATTGTAGGCTTTGTAAACTCTGAGAAAGCAAGAAGTCTGAGAATTAAATTTAGGGCTAGGATTAGGGTTAGGGTTAGCAATATAGGTTACTGTTATGGTGAGGGCTTAGGGTTAGGGGTTTCGGTTAGGGTCAGGGTTAAAGGTTAGTGTTAGGTTTAACAGTTACAGTTAGGTTTAGGGTTAAGCTTTAAGGTTTACGGTTAGGGTTAAGATTAGGGGTTAGGTTTTGGTACAGGGTAAGGGTTAAGTGCTAGGGTTAGGGTTAAAGATTAGGATTAGGGTTAGGGTTAAGGTTTAGTGTGAGGGTTAACGGTTAGGGTTAAGGTTAAGTGTTAGGGTTATGGGTTAGGGTTAGGGTTAAGTGTTCATGTTAGGTTTAGGGTTAGAGTTAAGTATTATGGTTAGGGTTAGGGGTTTGGGTTAGGTTTAGGGTTCATGGTTAAGGTTACATTTAGGGGTTAGGTTTAGGGTAAGCGTTTAGTGTTAGTGTTGGGCATTAGGGTCAGGGCTTAGGTTTAGGCTTAGGGGTTAGGGTCAGTGTTTGGGCTTTGATTTAGCGGTTAGTTTAAGGGTACAGGACCTGTGTAATCTATGGTGAGAAGGGTGCAGAATGTTTCCATGCGACACCACACCATCGGATCCTGGGCCTTTGGCCCAGACCTACTTGCAGGACTCATGCAGAAACTCTACTCACGCATTGCATGGTTGTATTTTAAGCTTGGTTAACTCTGAGAATGGAAGTAGTGTGAGAAATAGGGTTATGGTTAGGGTTAAGGGTTTGGTGTTAGGGGTTAGGGTTCAAGTGAGGTTTAGTGGTTAGGGACTAGGATTTAGGGTTAGTGTTAGGGTTAGGGGTTAGGGGTTAGGGGTTAGTTTTGCGTTAGGGGCTAGGGTTAGATTTATGGTTGGGGTTAGTGTTAGGGTTAGGATTAGGCATCAGGGTTAGTGTTAGGGTTAAAGGATAGGATTGGGGTTAAGTGTTAAGGCTTAGGGTTTGTGTTAAGTGTTAGGGTTGGGGTTTAGGCTTAGGGTTACGGTTCGAGTTAAGCTCTAGGGTGAGGGTTAAAGATTAGGCTTAGGATTATTGGTTAGGGATAGAGTTATGTTTAAGGGTTAGGGATAGGGTTAGGTTTAGGGTTCAGTGTTAGGGTTAGCATTAGGGGTTAGGGTTAGGGGTTAGGCGTAGTGATGTATTAAGGGCTATGGTTAGAATTAGGATTGGGGTTAGTGTTAGGTTTAGGGTTAGGGGTTAGGTTTAGGGTTAAGGGATAGGATTATGGTTAAGGGTTGGGCGTAGGTTTAGGGTTAAAATTTAGTGTTAGGGTTAAGATTTAGTGTTAGGGTCCGGTTTAAGGGTTAGGGTGAGGGTTAACGGTTAGGGTTAGGGTTAGGGGTTAGGGATATAGTTAGTATTAAGTGTTAGGGTTAGGTTTAGGGTTCAGGGTTAGGGTTAGCTTTAGGGGTTATGATTAGGGTTAGGTGTTAGTTTAGTGTTAGTGTTAGGTCTAGGCGTCAGGGTAAGGTTTAGGGTTAGGGTTAAGAGCTAAATTTGGGTTTAGTGGTTAGGATTAGGATTAGGGTTAGGAGTTAGGGTAAAGGGTCAAGGGTTAGCATTATTTTTAGCCATAGCTTTGGCGTTAGGAGTAAGGGTTAGGTTCAGTGTTAGGGTAACAGTAGGTTACCATAACAGTAACTACGTAGGGTAACAGTTAGTGTTAGTGGTTTAGAATTAGGGTTAGGGATTAGTTGTTACAGTTATGACTAGGAGATAGGGTTAGAATTATGGGATAGGGGTTATTCTCAGGGTAAGTGTTATGCATTAACGTTAGGATAAGAGGTTAAAGTTCAGGTTACAGTGAGGTTTACATTCTAAGGTGAGCAATAGAATCAGGGTTAAACGTTATTTTCAGGGTTAGAGTTTTGGGTGAGGTGTAGAGTTTATGCTTAGGACACCGGCCTTGTCTGCATTAGGCGGGGGGCGGGAGTTAGGGGGCTGGGATTGTCACCAGGAACCCACTCTATCGTACTCTGGTTATGGGCCCCAGCGGTTCATTCAGGACACAGTGGAAGAGCCTCCTTTCACGCATGGAATGGGAGGATTGTAGGCTTTCTAAACTCTAAGAAAGCAAGAAGACTGAGAATTAGATTTAGGGTTAGGGTTAGGGTTCGGGTTAAGGATCAAGGTTAGTGTTAGGGTGAAGGCTTAGAGTTAGGGGTTACGGGTAGCATTACAGGTTACTCTTAGTTTTAACCGTTACAGTTAGGTTCAGGGTTAAGGTTTACGGTTAGGTTTAAGGTTAGGGTTTAGGGTTTGGTACAGGATTAGGGTTAAATATTAGGTTTAGGGTTAAAGATTACGATTAAGGTTAGGTTTAAAGGTTAGTGTGAGGGTTAACAGTCAGGGTTAAAGTTAAGAGTTAGGGTTAGGGTTAGTGTTAGGATTAAGGGTTCATGTTAGGTTTAGGGTTAGAGTTAAGTGCTATGGTTAGCGCTCGAGGTTAGGGTTAGGTTTAGGGTTCACAGTTAGGGTTATGTTTAGGGGTTAGCATTAGGGTTAGGGATTAGCTTTAGGGTAAGAGTTTAGAGTTAGTGTTGGGCTTTAGGCTCAGGGCTTAGGTTTAGGGTCAGAGGTTAGGGTTGATGTTAGGGCTTAGATTTAGCGGTTAGTTTAAGGGCACAGGACCTGTTTATTCTACAGTGAGAGGGGTTAGGGTTAGGGTTAGGGTTGGCGTAAGGGTTACGGTTAGATTTAACCTTGGGGTTAGTGTTAGGGTTAGGGGTTAAAAACACCTACAGCCAGCCCTAACCCGATTTCTCACACTTCTTCCATTCTCAGAGTTAACCAAGCCTATAATACAGCCATGTCATGTGTGAGAAGAGGCTCCACCTGAGCCCTGTATGTAGGTCTTGGCCCAAGGCCCAGCGTATGGTGGTGTCGTGTCGCAGCGACCCTGTGCACCACTCTCACCATAGATTAAACAGGTCCTGTGCCCTTAAACTAACCGCTAAATCTCAGCCCGAACACTAATCCTAACCCCTAACCCGAAAAGTTATCCTTAACCCTAACTGTTAACACTCAAACTAACCCTTAACTCTAACCCTAGTCATGATCTTTAACCCTAACCCTAACACTTAACCCTAACCCTGTACCAAACCGTAACCCCTAAGCTTAACCCTAACCCTAAACCTAAACCCTAAGTCTAACTGTAACTGTTAAACCTAACAGTAACTTTTAACCCTAAAACTAACCCTATCCCCTTACCCGAAGCCCTCACCCTAAGATTAAACTTCATCCCTAACCATAACGATAATCCTAACCCTAAATCTAATTCTCAGACTTCTTACTTTCTTAGAGATTGGAAAGCTTACAATCCTCCTTTACCATGCGTGAAATCAGGCTCTGCCAGAGTGTCCTACAAGAAACCCATGGGCCCATACCCTGCATACGATAGAGTGGGTTTCTGGTGACAATCGCATCCCCCTCAATCCCACTCCTAGGGCAGACAGGGCCCATACCCTAAGCAAAACCCTACCCCTCACTCATAATTCTAACCCTGATCCTATTGCTCACCTTAACACATAAACCTCACCGTAAACCTAACTTTAACCACTTATCCTAACATTAATGCATAACACTTATGCTAAGAACAACCCCTATCACTTAATACTAACCCAAACTCCTAGCCATAACAGTAACCCCGAATCCCTAACCCTAATTCTAACCACTAAACATTACCTTAACCCTACAAACAACCCTAATACTAACCCTAACCTTAAACGCTAACCCTAACCTTATCCCTAAACATAACCTTAAAAGTTTACCCTAAACCCTAACCCTATCCCCTAACCCTAAGCCTAACCCTTAATTCTGATCCTAATCCTAACAATTAAACCTAACCCTAACACTAACCCTTACCTTAATGCCTAGACCTAATCTTAGCAGTAAAACTACCTCTAACCCTAACCCTAGACCTTAATCCTAACACTGTCCCTAACTTATAACCCTAACTGTTAACCCTCATCCTAACCCTTAACTCGGACCATAACCCTAACCCTTAACCCTAACCCATCCCTTAATGCTAACCCTAAGCCTTAACCCTTAACCCTAATCCTATCCCTTAACCCTAACCCTAACCCCTAACCCTAACCCTACCCCAACCCTAAATCTAACCCTAGTCCCTAACCCAACCCTAACCGTTAACCCCTAATGCTAACATTAACCCTAACCCCTAATCCCTAACCCCTAACCCTCACTCGAACACTAACCCCTAACCCCAAACACCTAACCCTAATCATAACCATAATTCTCACACTTCCTCCATTCTCAGAGTTAGCCAAGCCTACAATAAAACCATGCCATGCGTGAGAAGAGGCTCTGCCTGAGACCTACATGTAGGTCTGGGCCCAAGGCCTAGGGTACGATGGTGTGGTGTGGCGATGACCCATTCCGCACACTTCTCACCATAGATTACACAGGTCCTGTGCCCTTAAAATAACCTCTAAATCTAAGCCCTAACACTAACTATAACACTAACCCCTAACCCTAAACTTAAGCCCTGACCCTAACGCCCAACACTAACATTAAACCCTTACCCTATTCCTAACCCATAACCCTACTGCCTAAACGTAACCCTAACGATGAACCCTACCCCTAACCCTAACCCCAAACCCTAAGCCCTCACCCTAACACTAATCTTCATCCCTAAACCGTGCCGTAATCCTAACCCGAAATCTAATTCTCAGAGTTTTGAAAGCCTACAATCCTACTAAGCCATGCATGAAAGCCCGCTCTACCACAGTGTCCTGCATGAAACCCAGAGGCCCATACACTGCGTACTAAAGAATGGGTTCCCAGGGATCATCACAGATCCCTAACTTCACCTCCTAGTGCATACAGGGCCCGTGCCCTAAGGATAAACCCTACCCTTCACCCATAACCCTAACCCAGAACATAACACCTAACCCTGATCCTACTGCTCACCTTAACAGGTAAAGCTCACCGTAACCCTAACTTTAAGCCCTTATCTTAACGTTAATGCATGACACCCTGAGAACAAGACCTATACCGTAATTCTAACCCTAACTCCTAGCCATAACCATAACACCTAATCCCTAATTGTGAAACGCCAACCCTAATCTTAACCCTCCGAACAACACTAACAATAACCCTAACCCCTTACGCTAACCCTACACATAAAAATAACCCTAACCGTTGATCCTTAGTCATAACCCCTAACCTTAACCCTAACTCTTCACGCTAATCCCAATCCTAACCATTAAACATAACCCTAACTCTTAACCCTAACCCTAACCTTTACCCTAATGCCTAGAGTTCTAAACCCAACACTGACCTACAGTTAACACTGACGCTAACCCCCTAATGCTAACCTTAAACCTGAACCATAGCCTTGACCCTTAACCCTAAACCTATCCTTAACCCCCTAATCCTAACTGTTAACCCTGACCATAACCCTTAACCCTGACCCTAACCCTAAACCTGAACCCTAACCCTAAGCCTAACCCTTAACCCTAACCCTATCCCTTAACCCTAACGCCTAAACCTAACGCTAACTACAAACCTAAACCTTACCCTGGCCCCCTAACCAGACTTAACACATAACTCGTAACACTAACTCTAACCCTAATCACTAATCCCTACCACTTAACCCTGACTCGAAACCGAACCCCTAACTCGAAACCCCTAACCCCAACCCTAACCCTAATTCTCACACTACTTCCATTCCCAGAGTGAAGCAAGCCTACAATACAGCCATGCCATGTGTGAGATGAGGCTCCGCCTGAGTCCTGCATGTAGGTCTTGTCCCAGGGCCCAGGGAATGATGTTGTACTTTCGTGGTGACTCCGACCGCACCCCTCTCACCGTAGATTAACCAGGTCCTGTGCCCTTAAACTGACCGCTAAATCTAAGCCCTACCACCAGCCCTAACCCCTGACCCTGAACCTAAGCTGCGAGCCTAAAGCCCAACACTAACTCTAAACCCTTACCCTAAACTTAATCCCTAACCCTAATGCTAACCGATAAAAGTAACCCTATCCGTGAACAGTAAACCTAACCCTAACCTCTAACACAAACCATAACACATAACTCTAACCCTAAAACTAAACCTAACCCTTAACCCTAAACCTAAACCCTAACCCTAACTCTTAACCTTAACCCTAACCGTTAACTCTCACACTAACCTTTAATCCTAACCCTAATCCTAATCTTCAACCCTAAACCTAACATTTAACCCTAACCCTGTACCTAACCCTAACCCTATACCAAACACTAACCCCTCATATTAACCCTAACTGTAAACCTCAACCCTAAACTGAACTGTAACCATTAAACCTAAGAGTAACATTTAACCCTAACCCTAATCCCTAACCCTAAGCCCTCACCCTACCACTAAACTTCATCCTTAACCCTAACCATAATCCTAACCCTAAATCTCATTCTCAGACTTCTTGCTTTCTTAGAGTTTAGGAAGCCTGCAATCCTCCCATGCCATGCGTGAAAGGAGGCTCTACCATTGTGTCCTGCATGAAACCCACGGGCCCATAACCAGAGTACGATACAGTGGGATCCTGGTGACAATCCCAGCCCCCTAACCTCCCCCCGCCCTTTCCTAAGGCAGACATAGCCCGTGCGCTAAGCATAAACAATACATGTAACAGATATCCCTCACCCTGAACATAACACCTAACCCTGTTCCTATTTCTCCCCTTAACACGTAAAACTGAACGTGAGCCTAACTTTAACCTCTTATCCTAACGTTAATGCATAACCCATTCCCTGAGAACAACCCCTATCCCATAATTCTAACCCTATCTCCTAGTTAAAACTGTAACACCTAATCCCTAACCCTAATTCTAAACCACTAACCCTAACCGGAACCCTGCCTACAACCCTAACACTGACAGTAACCCTTACTTCTAATCCCAACGCTATGCCTAACAGAAACCCTTAACCCTTGACCCTAACCCCTAAGCCTTACCCTAACCCTTAAACCTAATCCTAATCTTAACCATGAAACCTAACCCTAGCTCTTA
The DNA here is from genome assembly GCF_041146395.1 of Eulemur rufifrons. Classification (NCBI taxonomy): domain Eukaryota; kingdom Metazoa; phylum Chordata; class Mammalia; order Primates; family Lemuridae; genus Eulemur; species Eulemur rufifrons. Next base: position 18,592 of record NW_027182880.1, read on the forward strand.
AAGCTAACCCTAAACCTTACCCTCACGACTAGACCCAACCCTGACAGTAACCTAACACCTAAACGTAACCCCTAAAGCTAACCCTAACCCTGAACCCTAAACCTAACCCTAACACTGAACCCTCACTATATCCCCAACCTCTAAGCCTAATCCTAACCGTTAACCCTCACCCTAACACTTACAGTGGACCATAACACTAAACATTAACCCTAATACTAAAATTTAACCCTAACCCTGAGCCCAACCCTTAACCCTAATCCTATCCTTTTACCCTAACCCTAACCCTAACACTAACCCCAATCCTAATTCTAACCATAACCTTTCATAAAACACTAACTCCTAACCCTAACACTTACGAAATACCCTAATCGCTAATCCCTAACACTAACGCTTAACCTTTACCGTAACCGTTAACACTCACCCTAACCCTTAACACTGACCCTAACCTTAACCTTTAATCTAAGCCTAACCCTTAACCCTAACAGTAAGGAAAACCCTTATGCCAATCTTATCCTTTATCCCTAACCTTAACACTACAGCTAAACATAACCCTAACCTTTGATACTTAAACCTTTTCCCTAACACTTACTTTTACCCCAAACCCTAACCCTAATCCTAAGCATTAAACCTAACCCTATCTCTTAATCCTTACTCTAACGCCTAGATCTAACCCTAAATGTAACCTACCACCTAATCCTAACCTTAAGCCCTAATGCTAATTCTAACCCTGAACCCTAAACCTACCCGTAACCCTTAACACTAACCCGATCCGTAAACCTTAACCCCGACCCTAACCATTACCCGCACCCAAACATTTAACCCTGACCCTAACCCTAATCCTTAATGATAACCCTAACACTAAACACTAACCCTAAGCCCAACACTTAACCCTAATCCTATCCCTTAACCCTAAGCCTAACCCTAACACCTAACCCTAAACCTAAGCCTAACCCCAACCTGAACCATTAATCTTGACCCTTACCATTAACCCTCACACTAACACTAATCCTAATCTTTAACCATAAAGCTAACACTGAAGCCTACCCCTGTGCCAAACGCTAAACCCAAACCTTAACCCTAACCCTGAAACTTAACCGTAAACCTAACTGTAACTGTTAAACCTAACACTAACTTTTAACCCCAACCCCTAACCTAAGACCCCACCCTGACACTAATCTTCATCCCTAAACATTACCATAATCCTACCCCTAAATCTAATTCTCAGACTTCTTGCTTTCTCAGAGTTTAGAAAGCCTACAATCCTCCCATGCCATGAGTAAAAGGGGGCTCTGCCACTGTGTCCTGCATGAAACCCAGGAGCCCATAACCAGCGTACGATAGAGTGGGTTCTCAGCGACAATCCCATCCCCCTAACCCCCGCCCCCCGCCCAGTGCAGAAGGAGCCCGTACGCTAAGTATAAACACTACCCCTAACAGATAACCCTCACCCTGAACATAATACCTAGCCCTGATCCTATTGCTCAGCTTAAAACATAAACCTCTCCGTAACCCTAACTTAGCCCCTTAACTTAACGTGAATGCAAAACACCTTGAGAAGAAGCCCTATCCTATAATTCTAATCCTAAACCATAGTCATAACCGTAAAACCTCATCCCTAATTCTAAAACGTCAACCCTAACCTTCACCCTACCAACAACCCTAAACCTAACCCTAACCCCTAACCCTAAGCCCTCTCCCTAACACTAATCTTCATCCCTAAACCGTGCCGTAATCCTAACCCAAAATCTAATTCTCAGACTTCTTGCTTTCTCAGAGTTTTGAAAGCCTACAATCCTACTAAGCCATGCATGAAAGCCGGCTCTGCCACAGGGTCCTGCATGAAACCCAGAGGCCCATACACTGCGTACGATAGAGTGGGTTCCCAGCGACCATCACAGATCCCTAACTTCGCCTCCTAGTGCATACAGGGCCTGTGCCCTAAGCATAAACCCTACCCCTCACCCATAACCCTAACCCAGAACATAACACCTAACCCTGATCCTACTGCTCACCTTAACAGGTAAAGCTCACCGTAACCCTAACTTTAACCCCTTATATTAAGGTAAATGCATGACACCCTAGAACAAGCCCTATACCGTAATTCTAACCCTAACTCCTAGCCATAACCATAACACCTAATCCCTAATTGTGAAACGCCAACCCTAACCTTAACGCTACGAACAACACTAACGCTAACCCTAACCGCTTATGCTAAACCTATGCCCAAAAATAACACTAACCGTTGATCCTTAGTCATAACCCCTAACCTTAACCCTAACCCTTAACCCTAATCCCAATCCTAACCATTAAACATAACCCTAACAATTAACCCTAACCCTAACCTTTACCCTAATGCCTAGAGATCTAACCCCAACACTGAACTACAGGTAACACTAACGCTAACCCCCTAATGCTAACCTTAAACCTGAACCATACACCTGACCCGTAACCCTAAACCTATCCCTAATCCCGTAACCCTAACCCTAACTCTTCACCCTCACCCTAACCCTTAACCCTGACCCTAAACCTAAACCTGAACCCGAAACCTAAGCCTACCCCTTAACCCTAACCCTATCCCTTAACCCTAAACCCTAACCCTAACGCTAACTCCAAACCCAAAACTTACCATGGCCTCCTAAAGCAGACTTAACACTTAACCCGTAACACTAACTCTAACCCTAACCACTAATCCCTACCACCTAACCCTGAGTCAAAACCTAACCCCTAACTTGCAACCCCTAACCCCAACCCTAACCCTAATTCTCACACTACTTCCATTCCCAGAGTGAAGCAAGCCTAAAATACAGCCATGCCATGTGTGAGATGAGGCTCCGCCTGAGTCCTGCATGTAGGTCTTGTCCCAGGGCCCAGGGAATGATGTTGTGCTTTGTGGTGACTCCGAACAGACCCCTCTCACCATAGATTAAACAGCTCCTGTGCCCTTAAACTGACCGCTAAATCTAAGCCCTACCACCAACTCTAACCCCTGACCCTAAACCTAAGCCCCGAGCCTATAGACGAACACTAACACTAAACCCTTACCCTAAACCTAATCCATAACCCTAATGCTAACCCCTAAACGTAACCCTAACCATGAACAGTAAACCAAACCCTAACCTCTAACACAAACCCTAACACATAACTCGAACCCTAAAACTAACCCTAACCCTTAACCCTAAACCTAAACCCTAACCCTAACTCTTAACCTTAACCCTAACCGTTAACTCTCACGCTAACCTTTAATCCTAACTCTAATCCTAATCTTCAACCCTAATTCTAACACTTAACCCTAACCCTGTACCTAACCCTAACCCTATACCAACCCTAACCCCTCATCTTAACCCTAACCGTAAACCTCAACCCTAAACCGAACTCTAACTGTTAAACCTAAGAGTAACCTTTAACCCTAACCCTAATCCCTAACCCTAAGCCCTCACCCTAACACTAAACTTCATCCTGAACCCTAACCATAATCCTAACCCTAAATCTAATTCTCAGACTTCTTGCTTTCTTAGAGTTTAGAAAGCCTGCAATCCTCCCATGCCATGCGTGAAAGGAGGCTCTACCACGGTGTCCTGCATGAAACCCATGGGCCCATACCCAGAGGACGATACAGTGGGATCCTGGTGACAATCCCAGCCCCCGAACCTCCTCCCCCGCCTAATGCAGACAGGGCCCGTGCGCTAAGCATAAACAATACATGTAACAGATATCCCTCACCCTGAACATAACACCCAACCCTGTTCCTATTTCTCCCCTTAACACATAAAACTGACCGTGAGCCTAACTTTAACCTCTTATCCTAACGTTAGTGCATAACCCATTCCCTGAGAACAACCCCTATCCACTAATTCTCACCCTATCTCCTATTCATCACTGGAACACCTAATCCCTAACCCTAATTCTAAACCGCTAACCCTAACCGTAACCCTGCCTACAACCCTAACACTGACAGTAACCCTTACTTCTAACCCCAACGCTATGCCTAACAAAAACCCTTAACCCTTCACCCTAACCCCTAAGCCTTACCCTAACCTTTAACCTTAATCCTAATCCTAACCATTAAACCTAACCCTAGCTCTTAAAGCTAACCCTAAACCTTACCCTCACGACTAGACCTAACCCTGACACTAACCTAACATCTAACCCTAACCATAACCCCTAAAGCTAACCCTAACCCTGAACCCTAAACCTAACCTTAACACTGAACCCTCACTATATCCCCAACATCTAAGCCTAATCCTAACCGTTAACCCTCACCCTAACACTTAAACTGGACCAGAACACTAAACATTAACCCGAACACTAAACTTTAACACTAAATCTGAGCCCAACCCTTAACCCTAATCCCATCCTTTTACCCTAAACCTAACCCCTAAACCTAACCCTAACACTAACCCCAATCCTAATTCTAACCATACCCCTTCATAAAACACTAACTCCTAACCCTAACACTTACCAAAAACCCTAATCGCTAATCCCTAACACTAACGCTTAACCTTTACCGTAACCGTTAACCCTCACCATAACCCTTAACACTAAACTTAACCTTTAATCTAAGCGTGACCCTTAACCATAAAAGTAAGGAAAACCCTTACGCCAATCTTATCCCTTATCCCTAACCCTACAACTAAACATAACCCTAACCTTTGATTCTTAAACCTAACCCCTAACACTTACTTTAACCCAAAACCCTAACCCTAATCCTAAGCATTAAACCTAACCCTATCTCTTAACCCTTACTCTAACACCTAGATCTAAACCTAAATGTAACCTACCACCTAATCCTAACCTTAAGCCCTAATGCTAACTCTAACCCTGAACCCTAAACCTACCCGTAACCCTTAACACTAACCCGATCCGGAAACCTTAACCCAGACCCTAACCATTACCCGCACCCAAACATTTAACCCTGACCCTAACCCTAATCCTTAACGATAACCCTAACACTAAACCCTAACCCTAAGCCCAACACTTAACCCTAATCCTATCCCTTAACCCTAAGCCTAACCCTAACCCCTAACCCTAAACCTAAGCCTAACCCCAACCTGAACCATTAATCTTGACCCTTACCATTAACCCTCACACTAACACTAATCCTAATCTTTAACCATAAAGCTAACATTGAAGTCTTCCCCTGTGCCAAATGCTAAACCCAAACCTTAACCCTAACCCTGAAACTTAACCATAAACCTAACTGTAACTGTTAAACCTAACACTAACCTTTAACCCCAACCCCTAACCCAAGACACCACCCTGACACTAATCTTCATCCCTAAACATTACCAGAATCCTACCCCTAAATCTAATTCTCAGACTTCTTGCTTTCTCAGAGTTTAGAAAGCCTACAATCCTCCCATGCCATGAGTAAAAGGGGGCTCTGCCACTGTGTCCTGCATGAAACCCAGGAGCCCATATCCAGCGTATGATAGAGTGGGTTCCCGGGGACAATACCATCCCCCTAAACCCCGCCCACCTCCCAGTGCAGACAGGGCCCGTATGCTAAGTATAAACACTACCCCTAACAAATAACCCTCACCCTGAACATAACACCTAACCCTGATCCTATTGCTCACCTTAAAACATAAACCTCCCCGTAACCCTAACTTAGCCCCTTAACTTAACGTGAATGCAAAACACCTTGAGAAGAAGCCCTATCCCATAATTCTAATCCTAAACCATAGTCATAACCGTAACACCTCATCCCTAATTCTAAAACATCAACCCTAACCTTCACCCTACCAACAACCCTAACCCTAACCCTAACCCCTAACCCTAAGCCCTCACCCTAACACTAATCTTCATCCCTAAACCGTGCCGTAATCCTAACCCCATATCTAATTCTCAGACTTCTTGCTTTCTCAGAGTTTTGAAAGCCTACAATCCTACTAAGCCATGCATGAAAGCCGGCTCTGCCACAGGGTCCTGCATGAAACCCAGAGGCCCATACACTGCGAACGATAGAGTGGGTTCCCAGCGACCATCACAGATCCCTAACTTCGCCTCCTAGTGCATACAGGGCCCGTGCCCTAAGGATAAGCCCTACCCCTCACCCATAACCCTAACCCAGAACATAACACCTAACCCTGATCCTACTGCTCACCTTAACAGGTAAAGCTCACCGTAACCCTAACTTTAACCCCTTATCTTAACGTTAATGCATGACACCCTGAGAACAAGCCCTATACCGTAATTCTAACCCTAACTCCTAGCTATAAACATAACACCTAATCCCTAATTCTGAAACGCCAACCCTAACCTTAACCCGACCAACAACACTAACACTAACTCTAACCCCTTACCCTAACCCTACGCCTAAAAATAACCCTAACCGTTGATCCTTAGTCATAACCCATAACCTTAACCTTAACCCTTAAGCCTAATCCCAATCCTAACCTTTAAACATAACCCTAACTCTTAACCCTAACCCTAACCTTTACCCTAATGCCTAGAGATCTAAACCCAACACTGATCTACAGTTACACAAACCCTACCCTCTAATGCTAACCTTAAACCTGAACCATAAACCTAACCCTTAACCCTAACCCTATCCCTAACCCCCTTACTCTAACTCTAACTGTTAACCCTCACCCTAACCCTCAACCCTGACCCTAAACTTAAACCTTAATCCTAACCATGCGTGAGATGAGTCTCTGCCTTTGTCCTGCGTGACAGTTGAAGCCCAACACCCAGGGTACGATGAAGTGGGGACCCAGCCTTGCTCCACATCCACAGTGCCCCGTACATTAGACAGGGCCCGTGCCCTAACACATACCGATAAACGTAAGCCCTAACCCTATCTCTAAACCAAACCCTTAGTAAGCCCTGAATCTAACTCCTAACAGTAACCCTAATCCCTGACCCTTACTCTTGCCTCTCACCCTAAACCTAAACCCAACCACTAAACATAATCCTAATCTCTAACCCTAACAGTAATCCTAACCCTAATTCTAACCTAAAACCCTAACCCCTAAACCTAATCCTAGTCCCTAACACCTAACCTTACCCTAAACCCAATTCCAATTCTCAGACTTCTTCAATTCAAAAACTTAAAAAAGCCTACAATCCACCAATGCCGTGTCTGAGATGAGGGTCCGCCCCTATGTCCTGCATGACAGGCAGGCGCCAATGCCCAGGGTACTATGGAGTGGGGTCCGGGGGTCTGGAGGCTTGCTAAACTCCAGTTTGGAAGAATTGCTATAGTCATATATAGGGATGCTTACATTTACTGATAGAAAGCAACTATTGGTGTGTGATTTGTAGGCTTGCCTTACTCTAGTTTGGATGAAGAAGCTGAATCATATATAGGAATATTAGCTTTGAGTTAGAGGAAGCATCTATGGGGGTGCTTTTTTGGCTTGTTAAACTCTGGTTTGGAAGAAGTTCGAGAGTCTTATATAGGAACGATATCATTCATTCAGAGAAAGCAATTATAGGGAGTTGGTTTGTAGGCTTGCTAAGCTCTAGTTTGGAGGAAGGCGAGAGTCATATATAGGAACGCTTACATTCACATAAAGCGTCTACGGGGGGACGGTTTCTAGGCTTCCTAAACTCTAGCTTGGAAAAAGAGGACAGTTATGTATAGGAACTCTCGGCGGGGGATTTGTGGCATTGCTAAAATCTTAGATTGGAAAAGTTGCGAGAGTCATACATAGGAATGTTAACATTCACTCAATGAAAGCAACTATAAGTGGTGCTTTCCAGGCTGGCTACACTCTAATTTGGAAAAAGTGCGACAGTCATATATAGGAAGGCTTATATTCACTCAGACAAAGCAATTATGTGTAGGTGTATAGTAGGCATGCTAACTCTAGTTTGGAAAATTTCGAGAGCCATGTATAGGAAAGCTTACAGTAACTTAGAGAAAGCAACGAACGGGGGTGGAGTGTAGGCTTGCTAAACTCTAGTTTGGAGGAAGTGCCATAGTCCTATATAGGAACGCTTAAATTCGTTCAGAGAAAACAGCTGTCGGGGATTGGTTTGTAGACATAACTCAAGTTTGGAAGAAGTGCGAGAGACATATATAGGAATGTTTACATTGACTCAAAGAAAGCAACTATGGGGGAGTGTTATTTTGGCATGCCAGATGCTAGTTAGGAAGAAGTACAAGACTCATATATAGGAACGCTTACATTCACACACCGAGAGCAACTACGGAGTAGTGTCAGGTAGACATGTTAAAGTCTAGCTTGGGAGAAGTTCCAGAGTCCTATATAGGAAAGGTAACAGCCACTTTGAAAAAGCAAGTCTTGGCGGGTGGTTTGTAGGCCTGCAAAACCCTGTTTTGGTTGAAGTGTGAGAGTCATATATGAGAACGCTTACATTCCCTCAGAGAAAGCAACGATGGGGTTGTTTGTAGGCTTACTAAACTGCAGTTTGGAAGAAGCACGAGAATCACATATAGGAACACATACATTTTGACGCACTGAAAGTAACTATGGGGTGGTGTTTTATAGGCATGCTAAACTCTAGTTTGGACGAAGTTTGAGAATCACATATAAGAAAGCTTACAGTCACTTAGAGAAAGCAAATCTCTGGGTGTGGAAAGTAGGCCTGCTAAACTCTATTTTGGTTTAAGAGTGAGAGTCATATATGGGAAGGCTTACATTCCCTCAGAGAAAGCAACGATGACGTGGTGGTTTGTAGGCATACTAAACTCTAGTTTGGAAGAAGTGGGAGAATGATATATGGGAACGCTTACATTCACGTAGAGAAAGCAATTATGGGGTGGCGTTTTTGTAGCCATGCTAATCTCTAGTTTGGAAGAAGTTAAGGAGTAATATATAGGAAAGGTTACAGTCATAGAAACCAACTCTCGGGGGATGTTTTGTACACCTGCAAAACTCCAGTTTGGAAGAAGGGGGAGAGTCATATTGGGGACCGCGTGCATTCACTCAGAGAAATCAACGATGGGATTGTGATTTGTAGGCATAGTCAACTCTAGTTTGGAAGAAGTACGAGAATCGTATATAGGAACGCTTACCTTCACGCAGAGAAAGCAACTATGGAGTGATGTTTGTATGCCTACTAAAATATAGTTTGGAGGAAGTTCGAGAGTCATATCTGGGAAGCTTACAGTCACTTAGAGAAAGCAACTCTCGGGGGGTGTTTCGTAGGCCTGCTAAACTCTATTTTCAATGAAGTGTTAGAATAATATATGGGAACTCAGTGAAAGCAACGTCGTGGTTGTGGTTCCTAGGCATACTAACCTGTAATTTGGAAGAAGCAAGAGAATCACATGTAGAGCCGCTTACATTCCGGCACCGAAAACAACTATGGGGTGGTGTTTTGTAGGCTTGCAAAACTCTAGTTTGGACGAAGTTTGAGAGTCATATATAGGAAAGTTTACAGTCACGTAGAGAAAACAACTCTCTGGGTGTGGAATGTAGGCCTGCTAAACTCTATTTTGGTTGAAGTGTGAGAGTCATATATGGGAACGCTTACATTCACTCAGAGAAAACAACGTTTGGGTGGTGGTTTGTAGGGCATACTAAACTGTAGTTTGGAAGAAGTACGAGAGTCCTATATAGGAACACTTACATTCACGCAGAGAAAGCACTTATAGCGTCAGGTTTTGTAGGCATGCTAAACTGCAGTTTGGAAGAAGTTGGAGAACCTTATACAGGAATGATTACCATCACCTAGGGAAAGCAACTCTCGGGAGATTGTTTGTACACATGCTAAACTCTAATTTGGATGAAGTGTGAGAGTCAAACATGGGACCGCTTACATTCCCTCAGAGAAACAACATTGGGCTGGTTTTTGTAGGCATACTAAATAGTTTGGAAGAAGTACGAGAATGATATTTGGGAACGCTTACATTCACCCAGAGAAAGCAACTACGGGGTGGTGTTTTGTAAGCATGCTATTGTTTGGAAGAAGTTCTAAACCTGAACAGTCACTTAGAGAAAGCAACTCTTGGTGGGTGATTTTTAGGTCTGCTAAATTGTATTTTGAAAGAAGTACCAGAGTCATATATACTAATGCTTACATTCATGCAAAGAAAAAACTATGGGGTGATGTTTTGTGGGCATGTTAACCTGTAGTTTGGAAGAAGTTGGAGAGTCTTATTTAGGAAAGCTTACAGTCACCTAGAGAAAGCAACTCTCAGGAGATCCTTTCTTGGCCTGCTAAACTCTACTTTGGATCAATTGTGAGAGTCAAACATGGGAATGCTTTCATTCATTCAGAGAACGCAACGTTTGGGTGGTGGTTTGTAGGCATTCTAAACTGTATTTTGGAGGAAGTACTAGAGTCATATATATGAACGCTTACATTGAGGCAGAGAAAGCCACTCTGGGGTTGTATTTTGTTGGCATGCTAAACTGTGGTTTGGAAGAAGTTTGAGCGTCTTATATAGGAAAGATTACAGTGACACAGAGAAAACAACTCTCGGAAGTTTATTGGTAGGCCTGCTAAACTCTAATTTGGATGAAATGTGAGAACGCTTGCATTCATTCACTCAGAGAAAGAAACATTATCGTGATGGTTTGAAGGCATAATAACTGTCGTTGGGAAGAAGTAGGAGAGTCATATATATGAACGGTTACATTCACGCAGAGAAAGCAACTGTGGGGTGGCGCAGGTATGCATGTTAATCTGTAGTTTGGAGGAAGTGCGAGAGTCATATCTGGGGAAAATTACAGTCACTTAGAGAAAGGAACCATCTTGGGCTGGTTTGTAGATCTGCTAAATTCTATTTTGGAAACAGAGTGTGAGTCATATATGGGAACGCTTATGTTCACTCAGAGAAAGCAACCACGGTGTGGTGTTTTGTTGGCATGGTGTAGTTTGAAAGAAGTTGGAGATTCTTATATAGGAAAGTTTACAGTCACCTAGAGAAAGCAACTCACGGGGCGTGGTTTGTAGGCCTGCTAAACTCTAATTTAGATGAAGTGAGAGAGGCATATATATGAACGCTTATATTGATGCAGAGAAAGTAACTATGGGGTGGTGTTTTGTAGGCATGCTAAAACATAATTTGGAAGAAGTTCGAAAGCAGACAGTCACTTAGAGAAAGCAACTCTCGGCGGTTCATTTTTCGGTCTGCTAAATTGTATTTTGAAAGAAGTACCAGAGTCATATATACAAACGCTTACATTCATGCAGAGAAAGCAACTGTAGGGTGGTGTTTTCTAGGCATGCTAAACTCTAGTTTGGACGAAGTTTGAGAATCACATATAAGAAAGCTTAGAGTCACTTAGAGAAAGCAAATCTCTGGTGTGGAATGTAGGCGTGCTAAACTCTATTTTGGTTTCAGAGTGAGAGTCATATATGGGAAGGCTTACATTCACTCAGAGAAAGCTACGATGATGTGGTGGTTTGTAGGCATACTAAACTCTAGTTTGGAAGAAGTAGGAGAATGATATATGGGAACACTTTCATTCATGCAGAGAAAGCAATTATGGGGTGGATTTTTTGTAGCCATGCTAATCTCTATTTTGCAAGAAGTTAAAGAGTAATATATAGGAAAACGTACCGTCATTTATAGAAACCAACTTTCGGGGGATGGTTTGTAGGCCTGCAAAACTCTACTTTGGAAGAAGGGGGAGAGTCATTTTGGGGACTGCGTACATTCACTCAGAGAAATCAACGATGGGGTTGTGGTTTGTAGGCATACTAAACTCTAGTTTGGAAGAAGTACGAGAATCATATATAGGAACGCTTACATTCATGCAGAGAAAGCAACTATGGAGTGATGTTTGTATGCCTACTAAACTATAGTTTGGGGGATGTTCGAGAGTCATATCTGGGATGCTTACAGTCATTTAGAGAAAGCAACTCTTGGGGGGGGTGGTTCGTAGGCCTGCTAAACTCTATTTTCAATGAAGTGTTAGAATCATATACAGGAACGCTTACATTCACTCAGAGAAAGCAACGTTGGGGTGGCCGTTTTTGAGCATACTGAACTCTACATTGGAAGAGGTACGAGAGACATATACAGGAACGCTTACATTAACACAGAGAAAGCAAATACCGGGTGCTGTAGTGCAGGCATGCTAAACTATAGATTGGAAGAAGTTCGAAAGCTGACAGTCATTTACAGAAAGCAACTCTTAGCGGGTGATTTTTAGGTCTGCTAAATTGTATTTTGAAAGACGTACCAGAGTCATATAGACAAACGCTTACATTCATGCAGAGAAAGAAACTATGGGGTGATGTGTTGTTGGCATGCTAAACTGCAGTTTGGAAGGAGTTCGAGAGTGTTATATAGGATAACTTACAGTCACCTAGAGAAAGCAACACTCGGGACAGCTTTGCAAGCCTGTAAACACTAATTAGCAGCAATTGTGAGAGTCAAACATGGGAACGCTTACATTCACTCAGAGAACACAACGTTTGGGTGGTGATTTGTAGGCATCATAACTGTAGTTTGGAAGAAGTAGGAGAGTCATATATATGAACGGTTACATTCACGCAGAGAAAGCAACTGATGGGTGGCGTATGTACGCATGTTAATGTATACTTTGGAGGAAGTTCGGGAGTCTTATCTAGGGAAAATTGCAGTCACTTAGAGAAAGCAACCATCAGGGGCCGTTTTGTAGATCTGCTAAATTCTATTTTGGAAGAAGAGAGAAAGTCATATGTGGGAACGCTTATGTTCACTCAGAGAAATCAACGATGGGGCAGTGTTTCGTTGGCATGCTAAACTGTAGTTTGGAAGAAGTTCGCGAGTCTTATATAAGAAAGCTTACAGTCACCTAGAGAAAGTAACCCTCGGCAGATTGTTTCTAAGCATGCTAAACCCTAATTTGCATCAATTGTGAGAGTCAAACATGGGAACGCTTACATTCACTCAGAGAACGCAACGTTTGGGTGGTGGTTTGTAAGCATTCTAAACTGTATTTTGGAGGAAGTAGGAGAGTCATATATACGAATGCTTACATTCACGCAGAGAAAGCAACTCTGGGGTCATATTTTGTTGGCATGCTAAACTGTGGTTTGGAAGAAGTTCGAGAGCCTTATATAGGAAAGATTACAGTGACACAGAGAAAACAACTCTGTGTAGTTTGTTGGTAGGTCTGCTAAACTGTAATTTGGATGAAGTGTGAGAACGCTTGCATTCACTCAGAGAAAGAACTTTGTCGTGGTGGTTTGTAGGAATAACAACTGTAGTTCGAAGAAGTAGGAGAGTCATATATGAACGGTTACATTCACGCAGAGAAAGCAATTGTGGGGTGGTGTATGTAATCATCATAATCTGTAGTTTGGAGGAAGTTCGAGAGTCATATCTGGGGAAAATTAGAGTCACTTAGAGAAAGGAACCATCTTGGGCTGGTGTGTAGGTCTGTTAAATTCTATTTTGGAAAAAGAGTGAGAGTCATATATGGGAACGCTTATGTTCACTCAGAGAAATCAATGATGGGGCGCTGTATTGTTGGCATGCCAAACTGTAGTTTGGAAGAAGTTCAAGAGTCTTATATAGGAAAGTTTACAGTCACCTAGAGAAAGCAACTCACAGGAAGTGGTTTGTAGGCCGCTAAACTCTAATTTGGATGAAGTGAAAGAGGCATACATGGATACGCTTCATTCACTCAGAGAAAGGTAAATTGTGGTGCCGGTTTTTAGGTATACTAAACTCCAGTTTGGAAGAAGTACGAGAGACATATATATGAACGCTTATATGGACGCAGAGAAAGCAACTATGGGGTGGTGTTTTGTTGGCATGCTAAAATATAGTTTGGAAGAAGTTCGAAAGCAGACAGTCAGAGAAAGCAACTCTTGGCGGTGGATTTTTAGGTCTGCTAAATTGTATTTTGAAAGAAGTACCAGTGTCATATATACAAACGCTTACATTCATGCAGAGAAAGCAACTGTGGGGTGGTGTTTTCTAGGCGTGCTAAACGCTAGTTTGGACGAAGTTTGAGAATCACATATAAGAAAGCTTAGAGTCTCTTAGGGAAAGCAAATTTCTGGTTGTGGAATGTAGGCGTGCTAAATTCTATTTTGGTTTAAGATTGAGAGTCATATATGGAAAGGGTTACATTCACTCAGAGAAAGCAACGATGATGTGGTGGTTTGTAGGCATACTAAACTCTAGTTTGGAAGAAGTAGGAAAATGATATTTGGGAATGCTTACATTCATGCAGAGAAAGCAATTATGGGGTGGGTTTTTGTACCCATGCTAATCTCTAGTTTGGAAGAAGTTATATAGGAAAGCGTACAGTCATTTATAGAAACCAACTTTCGGGGGATGGACGGTAGGCCTGCAAAACTCTACTTTGGAAGAAGTGAGAGAGTCATATTGGGGACCACGTACATTGACTCAGAGAAATCAAGGATGGGCTTGTGTTTTGTAGGCATACTAAACTCTAGTTTGGAGGAAGTACGAGAATCATATATAGGAACACTTACATTCATGCAGAGAAAGCAACTATGGAGTGATGTTTTTATGCCTACTAAACTATAGTTTGGAGGAAGTTTAGAATCTTATATAGCAAAGCTTACAGTCACCTAGAGAGAGCAACTCTCGGGAGATGGTTTCTAAGCCTGCTAATTTGCACCAACTGTTAAAGTCAAATATGGGAAGGTTTACATCCACTCAGAACGCAAGGTTTGGGTTGTAGTTTGTGGCCATAATAACTGTAGTTCGGAAGAAGTAGGAAAGTCATATATATGAACGGTTACATTCACGCAGAGAAAGCAACTATGGAGTGATGTTTGTATGCCTACTAAACTATAGTTTGGAGGATGTAACTCTCGGGGGGTGGTTCGTAGGCCTGCTAAACTCTATTTTCAATGAAGTGTTAAAATCATATACAGGAACGCTTACATTCACTCAGAGAAAGCAACGTTGGGGTGGCCGTTTTTGAGCATACTAAACTCTACTTTGGAAGAGGTACGAGAGACATAAATACGAACGCTTACATTAACACAGAGAAAGCAAATACGGGGTGCTGTAGTGCAGGCATGCTAAACTATAGATTGGAAGAAGTTCGAAAGCTGACAGTCACCTAGAGAAAGCAACTCTTGGCGGGTGATTTTTTCAGTCTGCTAAATTGTATTTTGAAAGACGTGTCAGAGTCTTATATACAAACGCTTACATTCATGCGTAGAAAGAAAATATGGGGTGATGTGTTGTGGGGATGCTAAACTGCAGTTTGGAAGGAGTTCGAGAGTGTTATTTGGATAGCTTACAGTCACCTAGAGAAAGCAACACTCAGGAGAGCTTTGCAAGCCTGCTAAACTCTAACTAGCAGCAATTGTGAGAGTCAAACATGGGAACGCTTACATTCACTCAGAGAACACAACGTTTGGGTGGTGGTTTGTAGGCATAATAACTGTAGTTCAGAAGAAGTAGGAGAGTCATATATATGAACGGTTACATTCACGCAGAGAAAGCAACTGTTGGGTGGCTTGTGTATGCATGCTAATCTGTAGTTTGGAGGAAGTGCGAGAGTCATATCTGGGGAAAATTACAGTCACCTAGAGAAAGCAACTCTCAGGAGATTGTTTCTAAGCATGCTAAATTCTAATTTGCATCAATTGTGAGAGTCAAACATGGGAACGCTTACATTCACTCAGAGAACGCAACGTTTGGGTGGTGGTTTGTAAGCATTCTAAACTGTATTTTGGAGGAAGTAGGAGACTCATATATACGAATGCTTACATTCACGCAGAGAAAGCAACTCTGGGGTCGTATTTTGTTGGCATGCTAAACTGTGGTTTGGAAGAAGTTCGAGAGCCTTACATAAGAAAGATTACAGTGACACAGAGAAAAACAACTCTCTGTAGTTTGTTGGTAGGTCTGCTAAACTGTAATTTGGATGAAGTGTGAGAATGCTTGCATTCACTCAGAGAAAGAACGTTGTCGTGATGGTTTGTAGGAATAAATGCTGTAGTTTAAAAGAAGGAGAGTCATATATGAACGGTTACATTCATGCAGAGAAAGCAACTGTGGGGTGGCCTATGTAATCATCATAATCTATAGTTTGGAGAAAGTTCGAGAGTCATATGTGGGAAAAATTAGAGTCACGTAGAGAATTGGAACCATCGGGTGTTGTGTAGGTCTGCTAAATTCTATTTTGGAAGAAGAGTGAGAGTCATATATGGGAACGCTTATGTTCACTCAGAGAAATCAACGATGGGGCGCTGTATTGTTGGCATGCTAAACTGTAGTTTGGAAGAAGTTCGAGAGTCTTATATAGGAAAGTTTACAGTCACCTAGAGAATGCAACTCACAGGAGGTGGTTTGTGGGCCACTAAACTCTAATTTGGATGAAGTGAAAGAGGCATACATGGATACGCTTCATTCACTCAGAGAAAGGTAAATTGTGGTGCCGGTTTTTAGGTATACTAAACTCCAGTTTGGAAGAAATACGAGAGTCATATATATGAACGCTTATATGGACGCAGAGAAAGCAACTATGGGGTGGTGTTTTGTAGGCATGCTAAAATATAATTTGGAAGAAGTTCGAAAGCTGACAGTGACTTAGAGTATGCAACTCTTGGCGGTTGATTTTGAGGTCTGCTAAATTGTATTTTGAAAGAAGTACCAGAGTCATATATAAAATCTCTTACATTTATGCTGAGAAAAACTATGTGGTGATGTTTTGTTGGCGTGCTGAAATGTAGTTTCGAAGAAGTTCGACAGTCTTTTATAGGAAACCTTACAGTCCCCTAGAGGAAGCAACTTTCGAGAGATAGTTTGTAAGCCTGCTAAACTCTACTTTGCATCATGTGGAACAGTCATACTTGGGAACGCTAACATTCTCTCAGAGAACTTAACTTTTGGGTGGTTGTTTGTAAGCATACTAAACGGTATTTTGGAAGTAGCAGAGTCATATATATGAGCGCTTACATTCACCCAGAGAGGGCCACTATGGGGTGGTGTTTTGTAGGCCTGCTAAAATATAATTTGGAAGAAGTTCGAAAGCTGACAGTGACTTAGAGAAGGCAACTCTCGGCGGTTGATTTAGAGGTCTGCTAAATTGTATTTTGAAAGAAGTACCAGAGTCATATATAAAATCGCTTATATTTATGCTGAGAAAGAAACTATGTGGTGATGTTTTGTTGGCGTGCTGAAATGTAGTTTCGAAGAAGTTCGACAGTCTTTTATAGGAAAGCTTACAGTCCCCCAGAGGAAGCAACTTTCGAGAGATAGTTTGTAAGCCTGCTAAACTCTACTTTGCATCATTTGGAACAGTCATACTTGGGAACGCTAACATTCTCTCAGAGAACGCAACGTTTGGTTGGTTGTTTGTAAGCATACTAAACTGTATTTTGGAAGAAGTAGCAGAGTCATATATACAAGTGCTTACATTCACGCAGAGAGGGCAACTATGGGGTGGTGTTTTGTAGGCATGCAAATCTCTAGTTGCGAAGAAGTTAAGAGTAATAGGAAAGCTTACAGTCTCACAGAGAAAGCAACCCTTGGGGGCTGGTTTGTAGTTCTGCTAAATTCTATTTTGGATGAAGTGTGAATCATAAACGGGAACGCTAACATTCACTCAGAGAAAGCAGGGTTGCGGTGGTGGTTTTTAGTCACACTAAACTGGAGTTTGGAGGAAGTACGAGAATAAAAGAATGCTTACATTCACTCAGAAAAAGCAACGTTGGGGAGGTGGTTTGTAGGTGTACTATACTTTGGAAGAAGTACGAGCGTGATGCATAGGAACGCTTACATTCACACAAACTATGGGGTGGCCTTTTGTTGGCATGCTAAACTATGTTCCAAAGTCATATATAGGAAAGCTTATAGTGAGAGAAAGCAACTCTCAGGCGGTGTTTTGTAGGTCCGGTAAATTGCATTTTGAAAGCAGTCCGAGATTCATATAAGGGAAAGCCTATATCCACTCAGAGAAAGCAATGTTGGGCTGGTGGTTTGTAGGCATACTAAACTGTATTTTGGAACTCGTATGTATGACTCTCACACTTGATCCAAATTAGAGTTCACCAGGCCTATAAACCACATCCTGAAAGTTGCTTTCTCTAGGTGAATGTAAGCTTTCCTATATAAAACTCTCGAACTTCTTCCAAACTACAGTTTAGCATGCCAACAATACACCACCGGATCGTTGCTTTCTCTGAGTGAACATAAGCATTCCCTTATATGAATCTCTTTTTCCAAAATAGAATTTAGCAGACCTACAAACCAGTCCCCGATGGTTGATTTAGCTATGTGACTGTAATTTTCCCTAGATATGACTCTCGAATTTCCTCCAAACTATAGATTAGCACGCGTACATACGGTACCCAACAGTTGCTTTCTCTGCGTGAATGTAACCGTTCATATATATGACTTTCCTACTTTTTCCGAACTACAGTTATTATGGCCACAAACCACAACCCAAACGTTGCGTTCTGAGTGGATGTAAACCTTCCCATGTTTGACTTTAACAATCGGTGCAAATTAGTTTAGCAGGCTTAGAAACCATCTCCCGAGAGTTGCTTTCTCTAGGTGACTGTAAGCTTTCCTATATAAGACTCTCGAACTTCTTAGAAGTTTTGTGGGCAGTTTAGCATGCCCACAAAACATCACCCCATAGTTTCTTTCTCTGCATGAATGTAACCGTTTGTAACTATGATTCTGGTACTTATTTCAAAACACAATTTAGCAGACCTAAAAATCACCCGCAGAGAGTTTCTTTCTCTAAGTGACAGCTTTCGAACTTCTTCCAAACTACAGTTTAGCATGCCTAAAAACACGAACCCATAGTGGCTTTCAGTGCCTGAATGTAAGCGGTTCTATATGTGATTCTTTTGCTTCTTCCAAATTACAGGTTAGTATACCTACAAACCACCACCCCAACGTTGCTTTCTCTGAGTGAATGTAAGCGTTCCTGTATATGATTGTAACACTTCATTGAAAATAGAGTTTAGCAGGCCTACGAACCACCCCCAGAGAGTTGCTTTCTCTAAATGACTGTAAGCTTCCCAGATATGACTCTCGAACATCCTCCAAACTATAGTTTAGTAGGCATACAAACATCACTCCATAGTTGCTTTCTCTGCATGAATGTAAGCGTTCCTATATATGATTCTCGTACTTCCTCCAAACTAGAGTTTAGTATGCCTACAAAACACAACCCCATCCTTGATTTCTCTGAGTCAATGTACGTGGTCCCCAATATGACTCTCCCCCTTCTTCCAAAGTAGAGTTTTGCAGGCCTACCATCCATCCCCCGTAAATTGGTTTCTATAAATGAGTGTACGCTTTCCTATATAACATCTTCCAAACTACAGATTAGCATGGGTGCAAAAAATCCACCGCATAATTGCTTTCTCTGCATGAATGTAAGCTTTCCCATATATCATTCTCCTACTTCTTCCAAACTAGAGTTTAGTATGCCTACAAACCACCACACCATCGTTGCTTTCTCTGAGTGAATGTAACCCTTTCCATATATGATGCTCAGTCTTAAACCACAATAGAGTTTAGCAAGCCTACATTCCACAACCAGAGATTTGCTTTCTCTAAGTGACTGTAAGCTTTCTTATATGTGATTCTCAAACTTCGTCCAAACTAGATTTTAGCATGCCTACAATACACCACCCCACAGATGCTTTCTCTGCATGAATGTAAGCGTTCTTATATATGACACTGGTACTTCTTTCAAAATACAATTTAGCAGACCTAAAAATCCACCGCCAAGAGTTGCTTTCTCTAAGTGACTGTCTGCTTTCGAACTTCTTCCAAATTATATTTTAGCATGCCTACAAAACACCACCCCATAGTTGCTTTCTCTGCGTCCATATAAGCGTTCATATATATGACTCTCGTACTTCTTCCAAACTGGAGTTTAGTATACCTAAAAACCGGCACTCCAACTTACCTTTCTCTGAGTGAATGAAGCATATCCATGTATGCCTCTTTCACTTCATCCAAATTAGAGTTTAGCGGCCTACAAACCACCTCCTGTGAGTTGCTTTCTCTAGGTGACTGTAAACTTTCCTATATAAGACTCTTGAACTTCTTCCAAACTACAGTTTGGCATGCCAACAATACAGCGCCCCATCATTGATTTCTCTGAGTGAACATAAGCGTTCCCATATATGACTCTCACTCTTTTTCCAAAATAGAATTTAACAGACCTACACACCAGCCCAAGATGGTTCCTTTCTCTAAGTGACTCTAATTTTCCCCAGATATGACTCTCGAGCTTCCTCCAAACTACAGATTATGATGATTACATACACCACCCCACAATTGCTTTCTCTGCGTGAATGTAACCGTTCATATATGACTCTCCTACTTCTTCGAACTACAGTTGTTATTCCTACAAACCACCACGACAAAGTTCTTTCTCTGAGTGAATGCAAGCGTTCTCACACTTCATCCAAATTACAGTTTAGCAGACCTACCAACAAACTACACAGAGTTGTTTTCTCTGTGTCACTGTAATCATTCCTATATAAGGCTCTCGAACTTCTTCCAAACCACAGTTTAGCATGCCAACAAAATATGACCCCAGAGTTGCTTTCTCTGCGTGAATGTAAGCATTCGTATATATGACTCTCCTACTTCCTCCAAAATACAGTTTAGAATGCTTACAAACCACCACCCAAACGTTGCGTTCTCTGAGTGAATGTAAGCGTTCCCATGTTTGACTCTCACAATTGATGCAAATTAGGGTTTAGCATGCTTAGAAACAATCTGCCGAGAGTTACTTTCTCTAGGTGACTGTAAGCTTTCTTATATAAGACTCGCGAACTTCTTCCAAACTACAGTTTAGCATGCCAACGAAACACTGCCCCATCGTTGATTTCTCTGAGTGAACATAAGCGTTCCCACATATGACTTTCTCTCTTCTTCCAAAATAGAATTTAGCAGATCTACAAAACGGCCCCTGATGGTTGCTTTCTCTAAGTGACTGCAATTTTCCCTAGATAAGACTCCCGAACTTCCTCCAAAGTATACATTAACATGCGTACATACGCCACCCATCAGTTGCTTTCTCTGCGTGAATGTAACCGTTCATATATATGACTCTCCTACTTCTTCCAAACTACAGTTATGATGCCTACAAATCACCACCCAAACGTTGTGTTCTCTGAGTGAATGTAAGCGTTCCCATGTTTGACTCTCACAATTGCTGCTAATTAGTGTTTACAGGCTTGCAAAGCTGTCCCGAGTGTTGCTTTCTCTAGGTGACTGTAAGTTATCCTATATAACACTCTCGAACTCCTTCCAAACTGCAGTTTAGCATGCCAACAACACATCACCCCATAGTTTCTTTCTCTGCATGAATGTAAGCGTTTGTCTATATGACTCTGGTACGTCTTTCAAAATACAATTTAGCAGACCTAAAAATCACCCGCCAAGAGTTCCTTTCTGTAAATGACTGTCAGCTTTCGAACTTCTTCCAATCTATATTTTAGCATGCCTGCACTACAGCACCCCATATTTGCTTTCTCTGTGTTAATGTAAGCGTTCCTATATATGTCTCTCGTACCTCTTCCAAAGTAGAGTTCAGTATGCTCAAAAACGGCCACCCCAACGTTGCTTTCTCTGAGTGAATGTAAGCGTTCCTGTATATGATTCTAACACTTCATTGAAAATAGAGTTTAGCAGGCCTACGAACCACCCCCCCAAGAGTTGCTTTCTCTAAATGACTGTAAACTTCCCAGATATGACTCTCAAACATCCCCCAAACTATAGTTTAGTAGGCATACAAACATCACTCCATAGTTGCTTTCTCTGCATGAATGTAAGCGTTCCTATATATGATTCTCGTACTTCTTCCAAACTAGAGTTTAGTATGCCTACAAACCACAACCCCATCGTTGATTTCTCTGAGTGAATGTACGCAGTCCCCAAAATGACTCTCCCCCTTCTTCCAAAGTAGAGTTTTGCAGGCCTACAAACCATCCCCCGAAAGTTGGTTTCTATAAATGACGGTACGTTTTCCTATATATTACTCTTTAACTTCTTGCAAAATAGAGATTAGCATGGCTACAAAAAATCCACCCCATAATTGCTTTCTCTGCATGAATGTAAGTGTTCCCATATATCATTCTCCTACTTCTTCCAAACTAGAGTTTAGTATGCCTACAAACCACCACATCATCGTAGCTTTCTCTGAGTGAATGTAAGCCTTCCCATATATGACTCTCACTCTGAAACCAAAATAGAGTTTAGCACGCCTACATTCCACACCAGAGATTTGCTTTCTCTAAGTGACTCTAAGCTTTCTTATATGTGATTCTCAAACTTCGTCCAAACTAGAGTTTAGCATGCCTAGAAAACACCACCCCACAGTTGCTTTCTCTGCATGAATGTAAGCGTTTGTATATATGACTCTGGTACTTCTTTCAAAATACAATTTAGCAGACCGAAAAATGAACCGCCGAGAGTTGCTTTCTCTAAGTGACTGTCTGCTTTCGAACTTCTTCCAAATTATATTTTAGCATGCCTACAAAACACCACCCCATAGTTACTTTCTCTGCATCAATATAAGCGTTCATATATATGCCTCTCTCACTTCATCTAAATTAGAGTTTAGCAGGCCTACAAACCACACCCCGTGAGTTGCTTTCTCTAGGTGACTGTAAACTTTCCTATATAAGAATCTCCAACTTCTTTCAAACTACAGCATGCCAACAAAACACCACACCGTGGTTGCTTTCTCTGAGTGAACATAAGCGTTCCCATTTATGACTCACACTCTGTTTCCAAAATAGAATTTAGCAGATCTACAAACCAGCCCAAAATGGTTCCTTTCTCTAAGTGACTGTAATTTTCCCCAGATATGACTCTCGCACTTCCTCCAAACTACAGATTAACATGCATACCTGCGCCACCCCACAGTTGCTTTCTCTGCGTGAATGTAACCGTTCATATATATGACTCTCCTACTTCTTCCCAACTACAGTTATTATGCCTTCAAACCATCACGATAATGTTTCTTTCTCTGAGTGAATGAATGCAAGCGTTCTCACATTTCATCCAAATTAGAGTTTAGCAGGCCTACCAATAAACTTCCGAGAGCTGTTTTCTCTGTGTCGCTGTAATCTTTCCTATATAAGACTCTCGAACTTCTTCCAAACCACAGTTTACCATGCCAACAAAATACGACCCCAGAGTTGCTGTCTATGCCTGAATGTAAGCGTTCAGATATATGACTCTCGTACTTCCTCCAAAATACAGTTTAGAATGCCTACAAACCACCACCCAAACGTTGCGTTCTCTGAATGAATGAAAGCATTCCCATGTTTGACTCTCACAATTGATCCAAAGTAGAGTTTAGCAGGCCAAGAAAGGATCTCCCGAGAGTTGCTTTCTCTAGGTGACTGTAAGCTTTCCTAAATAAGACTCTCCAACTTCTTCCAAACTACAGGTTAACATGCCCACAAAACATCACCCCATAGTTTTTTCTTTGCATGAATGTAAGCATTAGTATATATGACTCTGGTACTTCTTTCAAAATACAATTTAGCAGACCTAAAAATCACCCACCAAGAGTTGCTTTCTCTAAGTGACTGATCAGGTTTAGAACTTCTTCCAAACAATAGCATGCTTACAAAACACCACCCCGTAGTTGCTTTCTCTGGGTGAATGTAAGCGTTCCCAAATATCATTCTCGTACTTCTTCCAAACTAATTAGTATGCCTACAAAAACCAGCCCAATGTTGTTTCTCTGAGGGAATGTAAGCGGTCCCATGTTTGACTCTCACACTTCATCCAAATTAGAGTTTAGCATGTGTACAAACAATCTCCCGAGAGTTGCTTTCCCTAGGTGATGGTAATCATTCCTGTATAAGGTTCTCCAACTTCTTCCAAACTGCAGTTTAGCATGCCTACAAAACCTGACGCTATAAGTGCTTTCTCTGCGTGAATGTAAGTGTTCCTATATAGGACTCTCGTACTTCTTCCAAACTACAGTTTAGTATGCCCTACAAACCACCACCCAAACGTTGTTTTCTCTGAGTGAATGTAAGCGTTCCCATATATGACTCTCACACTTCAACCAAAATAGAGTTTAGCAGGCCTACATTCCACACCCAGAGATTTGCTTTCTCTAAGTGACTGTAAGCTTTCTTATATGTGATTCTCAAACTTCGTCCAAACTAGAGTTTAGCATGCCTATAAAACACCACCCCATAGTTACTTTCAGTGCATCAAAATGTATGTGTTCCTATATGTGATTCTCGTGCTTCTTCCAAACTGCAGTTTAGTAAGCCTACAAACAACCCCATCGTTGCTTTCTCTGAGGGAATGTAAGCGTTCTCATATATGACTCTCACACTTCAACCAAAACAGGGTTTTGCAGGCCTACAAACCACCCGCCAAGACTTGCTTTTTCAAAGTGGCTGTTACCTTTCCTATATAGGACTCTGGAACTTCTCCCAAGCTAGACTTTAACATGTCTACCTGACACTACTCCGTAGTTGCTCTCGGTGTGTGAATGTAAGCGTTCCTATATATGAGTCTTGTACTTCTTCCTAACTAGCATCTGGCATGCCAAAATAACACTCCCCCATAGTTGCTTTCTTTGAGTCAATGTAAACATTCCTATATATGTCTCTCGCACTTCTTCCAAACTTGAGTTATGTCTACAAACCAATCCCCGACAGCTGTTTTCTCTGAACGAATTTAAGCGTTCCTATATAGGACTATGGCACTTCCTCCAAACTAGAGTTTAGCAAGCCTACACTCCACCCCCGTTCGTTGCTTTCTCTAAGTTACTGTAAGCTTTCCTATACATGGCTCTCGAAATTTTCCAAACTAGAGTTAGCATGCCTACTATACACCTACACATAATTGCTTTGTCTGAGTGAATATAAGCCTTCCTATATATGACTGTCGCACTTTTTCCAAATTAGAGTGTAGCCAGCCTGGAAAGCACCCCTTATAGTTGCTTTCATTGAGTGAATGTTAACATTCCTATGTATGACTCTCGCAACTTTTCCAATCTAAGATTTTAGCAATGCCACAAATCCCCCGCCGAGAGTTCCTATACATAACTGTCCTCTTTTTCCAAGCTAGAGTTTAGGAAGCCTAGAAACCGTCCCCCCGTAGACGCTTTATGTGAATGTAAGCGTTCCTATATATGACTCTCGCCTTCCTCCAAACTAGAGCTTAGCAAGCCTACAAACCAACTCCCTATAATTGCTTTCTCTGAATTAATGATATCGTTCCTATGTAAGACTCTCGAACTTCTTCCAAACCAGAGTTTAACAAGCCAAAAAAGCACCCCCCATAGATGCTTCCTCTAACTCAAAGCTAATATTCCTATATATGATTCAGCTTCTTCATCCAAACTAGAGTAAGGCAAGCCTACAAATCACACACCAATAGTTGCTTTCTATCAGTAAATGTAAGCATCCCTATATATGACTATAGCAATTCTTCCAAACTGGAGTTTAGCAAGCCTCCAGACCCCCGGACCCCACTCCATAGTACCCTGGGCATTGGAGCCTGCCTGTCATGCAGGACATAGGGGCGGACCCTCATCTCAGACACGGCATTGGTGGATTGTAGGCTTTTTTAAGTTTTTGAATTGAAGAAGTCTGAGAATTGGAATTGGGTTTAAGGTAAGGTTAGGTGTTAGGGACTAGGATTAGGTTTAGGGGTTAGGGTTTTAGGTTAGAATTAGGGTTAGGATTACTGTTAGGGTTAGAGATTAGGATTATGTTTAGTGGTTGGGTTTAGGTTTACGGTGAGAGGCAAGAGTAAGGGTCAGGGATTAGGGTTACTGTTAGGAGTTAGATTCAGGGCTTACTAAGGGTTTGGTTTAGTGATAGGGTTAGGGCTTACGTTTAACGGTGTGTGTTAGGGCACGGGCCCTGTCTAACGTACGGGGCACTGTGGATGTGGAGCAAGGCTGCGTCCCCACTTCATCGTACCCTGGGTGTTGGGCTTCAACTGTCATGCAGGACAAAGGCAGAGGCTCATCTCACGCATGGTTAGGATTAAGGTTTAAGGTTAGGGTCAGGGTTGAGGGTTAGGGTGAGGGTTAACAGTTAGAGTTAGGGTAAGGGGGTTAGGGATAGGGTTATGGTTAAGGGTTAGGTTTATGGTTCAGGTTTAAGGTTAGCATTAGAGGGTAGGGTTAGTGTAACTGTAGGTCAGTGTTGGGGTTAAATCTCTAGGCATTAGGGTAAAGGTTAGTGTTATGGTTAAGAGTTAGGGTTAGGGTTAGTGTTGGTAGGGTTAAGGTTAGGGTTGGCGTTTCAGAATTAGGGATTAGGTGTTATGGTTATGGCTAGGAGTTAGGGTTAGAATTACGGTATAGGCTTGTTCTCAGGGTGTCATGCATTAACGTTAAGATAAGGGGTTGAACTTAGGGTTACGGTGAGGTTTACGTGTTGAGGTGAGCAGTAGGATCAGAGTTAGGTGTTCTGTTCTGGGTTAGGGTTATGGGTGACGGGTAGGGTTTATGCTTAGGGCATTGGCCCTGTATGCACTAGGAGGCGAATTTAGGAGTCTGTGATGGTCGCTGAGAACACACTCTATCCCACGCAGTGTATGGGCCTCTCGGTTTCATGCCGGGCACTGTGGCAGAGCCGGCTTTCATGCATGGCTTAGTAGGATTGTAGGCTTTCAAAACTCTGAGAAAACAAGACGTCTGAGAATTAGATTTAGGGTTAAAATTACGGCACGGTTTAGGGATGAAGATTAGTGATAGGGTGAGGGCTTAGGGTTAGGGGATAGGGTTAGGGTTAGGGTTGTGGTAGGGTGAAAGTTAGGGTTTTCATTTTAGAAATAGGGATGAGGTGTTATGGTTATGACTATGGTTTAGGATTAGAATTATGGGATAGGGCTTCTTCTCAGGGTGTTATGCATTAACGTTAATTTAAGGGGATAAGTTAGCATTACGGGGAGGTTTATGGTTTACGTTTAGGAATAGGATCATGGTTAGGTGTTATGTTCAGGGTGAGGGTTATCTGTTAGGGGCAGTGCTTATACTTAGCGTACAGGCCCTGTCTGCACTGGGCGGTGGGCGGGGGTTAGGGGGATAGGATTGTCCCCGGGAACACACTCTATTGAACGCTGGGTGTGGATTCCTGGGTTTCATGCAGGACACAGTGGCAGAGCACCCTTTAACTCATGGCATGGGAGGATTGTAGGCTTTCTAAACTCTGAGAAAGCAAGAAGTCTGAGAATTAGATTTAGGGGTAGGATTATGGTAATGTTTAGGGATGAAGATTTGTGTTAGGGTGGAGTCTTAGGGTTAGGTGTTAGGGTTAAATGTTAGTGTTAGGTTTAACAGTTACAGTTAGGTTTACGTTTAAGATTCAGGGTTAGGGTTAAGGTTTGGGTTTAGCGTTTGGCACAGGGTTAGGCTTCAGTATTAGCCTTATGGATAAGGATTAGGAGTAGGGTTACGGTTAAGGGTTAGTGTCAGGGTTAATGGTAAGTTTCAAGATTGAGGGTTAGGGTTGCGGTTAGGGTTAGGTTTAGCGTTAGGGGTTAGGGTTAGGCTTAGGGTTAAAGGATAGTATTATGGTTAAGTGTTGGGCTTAGGGTTAGGGTTTAGTGTTAGCGTTATCATTAAGGATTAGGGTTAGGGTCAGGGTTAAATGCTTCGGTGCGGGTAATGGTTAGGGTCAGGGTTAAGGTTTACGGATAGCGTTAGTGTTAAGGGTTATGGGTAGGTTTAGGGTTCAGAGTTAGAGTTAGCATTAGGGCTTAAGGTTAGGATTAGGCAGGAGGTTAGATTTAGGGTTAGATCTAAGCCTTAGGGTAAGGGCTAGGGTTAGGGTTAAGAGATAGGGTTAGGTTTAATGCTTAGGATTAGGGTTAGGGTTTGGGGTTAAGTAAGTGTTAGGGGTTAGGTTTAAGGATCAAAGGTTAGGGTTATTTTTAGCTGTAGTGTTAGGGTTAGGGATAAGGGATACCATTAGCATTAAGGGTCTTCCTTACTGTAGGGTTAAGGGTTAGGCTTAGAGTTAAAGGTTAAGGTTAGGGTCAGTGTTAAGAATTAGGGTGAGGGTTAACGGTTAGGGTAAAGGTTAAGCGTTAGGGTTAGGGATTAGCGATTAGGGTTTTTGGTTAGTGTTAGGGTTAGCGGTTAGGAGTTCGTGTTTTATGAAGGGGTATGGTTAGAATTAGGATTGGGGTTAGAGTTAGGGTTAGGTATAGGGGTTAGGTTTAGGGGTTAGTTTTAGGGTTAAAGGATAGGATTAGGGTTATGGGTTGGGCTTAGGTTTAGGGTTAAAGTTTACTGCTAGGGTTAGGGATAGGGTTCAGGGTTAGCTTTAGGCGTTCTGGTTAGGGTTAGGTGTTAGGTTAGTGTCAGGGTTAGGTCTAGTCGTGAGGGTAAGGTTTAGGGTTAGCTTTAAGAGCTAGGGTTAGGTTTAATGGTTAGGATTAGGATTAGGGTTAAGGGTTAGCATAAGGCTTAGGGGTTTGGGTGAAGGGTTAGGGTTTTTGTTAGGCATAGCGTTGGGGTTAGAAGTAAGGGTTACTGTCAGTGTTAGGGTTGTAGGAAGGGTTCCGGTTAGGGTTAGCGGTTTAGAATTAGGGTTAGGGATTAGGTGTTCCAGTGATGACTAGGAGATAGGGTTAGAATTATGGGATAGGGGTTGTTCTCAGGGAATGGGTTATGCATTAACGTTAGGATAAGAGGTTAAAGTTAGGCTCACGGTGAGGTTTACGTGTTAAGGGGAGAAATAGGAACAGGGTTGGGTGTTATGTTCAGGGTTAGGGTTATCTGTTAAAGGTATTGTTTATGCTTAGCGCACGGGCCCTGTCTGCACTAGGCGGGACGGGGAGTTTAGGGGGCTGGGATTGTACCCGGGAACCCACTCTATCATACTCTGGGTATGGGCCCGTGGGTTTCATGCAGGACACAGTGGTAGAGCCTCCTTTCACGCATGGTATGGGAGGATTGCAGGCTTTCTAAACTCTAAGAAAGCAAGAAGTCTGAGAATTAGATTTAGGGTTAGGATTCTGGTTAGGGTTAAGGATGAAGTTTAGTGTAAGGGTGAGGGCTTAAGGTTAGGGATTAGAGTTAGGGTTAAAGGTTACTCTTAGGTTTAACGGTTACAGTTCGGTTTAGGGTTGAGGTTTACGGTTAGGGTTAAGATGAGGGGTTAGGGTTTGGTAGACGTTTAGGGTTAAGTGTTAGGTTTAGGGTTGAAGATTAGGATTAGGGTTAGGATTAAAGGTTAGCGTGAGAGTTAACGCTTAGGGTTAAGGTTAAGAGTTAGGGTTTAGGGTTAGGGTTAGGGTTAGTTTTAGGGTTAGAGTTATGTGCTATGGTTTGTGTTAGAGGTTAGGGTTAGGTTTACTGGTCACGGTTAGGGTTACGTTTAGGGGGTAGCATTAGGGTTAGGGTTAGGGTTAAGGGATAGGATTAGGGATAAGTGTTCGGCTTAGGGTTAGGGTTTAGTGTTAGGGTTAGCATTAAGGATAAGGGTTAGGGTCAGGGTTAAATGCTTGGGTGCGGGTAATGGTTAGGGTCAGGGTTAAGGTTCACGGATAGAGTTAGTGTTAACGGTTCCGGGTAGGTTTAGGGTTCAGGGTTAGAGTTAGTATTAGGGCTTAAGGTTAGGAGTAGGCGGTAGGTTAGATTAAGGGTTAGATCTAGGCGTTAGGGTTAGGGCTAGCGTTAGGGTTAAGAGATAGGGTTAGGTTTAATGCTTAGGATTAGGGTTAGGGTTTGAGGTTAAAGTAAGTGTTAGGGGTTAGGTTTAAGGATCAAAGGTTAGGGTTATTTTTAGCTGTAGTGTTAGGGTTAAGGATAAGGGATCCCATTAGCATTAAGGGTCTTCCTTACTGTAGGCTTAAGGGTTAGGCTTAGAGTTAAAGGTTAAGGTTAGGGTCAGTGTTAAGATTTAGGGTGAGGGTTAACGGTTAGGGTAAAGGTTAAGCGTTAGGGTTAGGGATTAGTGATTAGGGTTTTTGGTTAGTGTTATTGTTAGCGGTTAGGAGTTAGTGTTTTATGAAGGGGTATGGTTAGAATTAGGATTGGGGTTAGAGTTAGGGTGAGTTATAGGGGTTAGGTTTAGGGGTTAGTTTTAGGGTAAAAGGATAGGATTAGGGTTACGGGTTGGGCTTAGGTTTAGGGTTAAAGTTTACTGCT
Organism: Eulemur rufifrons; assembly: GCF_041146395.1. NCBI lineage: Eukaryota > Metazoa > Chordata > Mammalia > Primates > Lemuridae > Eulemur > Eulemur rufifrons. The sequence goes on from NW_027182880.1 coordinate 48,564, forward strand.
GGGGTTAGGGATAGGGTTCAGGGTTAGCTTTAGGGGTTCTGGTTAGCGTTATGTGTTAGGTTAGTGTCAGGGTTAGGTCTAGTCGTGAGGGTAAGGTTTAGGGTTAGCTTTAAGAGCTAGGGTTAGGTTTAATGGTTAGGATTAGGATTAGGGTTAAGGGTTAGGGTAAGGCTTAGGGGTTAGGGTCAACGGTTAGGGTCAAGGGTTAGGGTTTTTGTTAGGCATAGCGTTGGGGTTAGAAGTAAGGGTTACTGTCAGTGTTAGGCTTGTAGGTAGGGTTCCGGTTAGGGTTAGCGGTTTAGAATTAGGGTTAGGGATTAGGTGTCACAGTGATGACTAGGAGATAGGGTTAGAATTATGGGATAGGGGTTGTTCTCAGGAAATGGGTTATGCATTAACGTTAGGATAAGAGGTTAAAGTTAGGCGCACGGTGAGGTTTACGTGTTAAGGGGAGAAATAGGAACAGGGTTGGGTGTTATGTTCAGGGTTTGGATTATCTGTTAAAGGTATTGTTTATGCTTAGCGCACGGGCCCTGTCTGCATTAGGCGGGCGGGTGGAGTTTAGGGGGCTGGGATTGTACCCGGGAACCCACTCTATCATGCTCTGGGTATGGGCCCGTGGGTTTCATGCAGGACACAGTGGTAGAGCCTCCTGTCATGCATGGCATGGGAGGATTGCAGGCTTTCTAAGCTCTAAGTAAGCAAGAAGTATGAGAATTAGATTTAGGGTTAGGATTCTGGTTAGGGTTAAGGATGAAGTTTAGTGTTAGGGTGAGGGCTTAGGGTTAGGGATTAGGGTTAGGTTAAAGGTTACTCTTAGGTTTAATGGTTACACTTTGGTTTAGGGTTTAGGTTTACGGGTAGGGTTAAGATGAGGGGTTAGGGTTTGGTACAGGGTTAGGGTTAAGTGTTAGGTTTAGGGTTGAAGATTAAGATTAGGGTTAGGATTAAAGGTTAGCGTGAGAGTTAACGCTTAGGGTTAAGGTTAAGAGTTAGGGTTTAGGGTTAGGGTTAGGGTTAGGGTTAGTTTTAGGGTTAGAGTTATGTGCTATGGTTTGTGATAGAGGTTAGGGTTAGGTTTACTGGTGACGGTTAGGGTTACGTTTAGGGGGTAGCATTAGGGTTAGGGTTAGTGTTAAGGGATAGCTTTAGGGTTAAGTGTTGGGCTTAGGGTTAGGGTTTAGTGTTAGGGTTAGCATTAAGGATTAGGGTTAGGGTCAGGGTTAAATGCTTGGGTGCGAGTAATGGTTAGGGTCAGGGTTAAGGTTCACGGATAGGGTTAGTGTTAAGGGTTACAGGTAGGTTTAGGGTTCAGGGTTAGTGTTAGCATTAGGGCTTAAGGTTAGGATTAGGCGGTAGGTTAGATTTAGCGTTAGATCTAGGCGTTAGGGTAAGGGCTAGCGTTAGGGTTAAGAGATAGGGTTAGGTTTAATGCTTAGGATTAGGGTTAGGCTTTGTGGTTAAAGTAAGTGTTAGGGGTTAGGTTTAACGATCCAAGGTTAGGGTTACTTTTAGCTGTAGTGTTACGTTTAGGGATAAGGGATCCCATTAGCATTAAGGGTCTTCCTTACTATAGGGTTAAGGGTTAGGCTTAGAGTTAAAGGTTAAGTTTAGGGTCAGTGTTAAGATTTAGGGTGAGGGTTAACGGTTAGGGTAAAGGTTAAGCGTTAGGGTTAGGGATTAGTGATTAGGGTTTTTGGTTAGTGTTAGGGTTAGCGGTTACGAGTTAGTGTTTTATGAAGGGGTATGGTTAGAATTAGGATTGGGGTTTGAGTTAGGGTGAGGTATAGGGGTTAGGTTTAGGGGTTAGTTTTAGGGTAAAAGGATAGGATTAGGGTTACGGGTTGGGCTTAGGTTTAGGGTTAAAGTTTACTGCTGGGGTTAGGGATAGGGTTCAGGGTTATCTTTAGGGGTTCTGGTTAGGGTTAAACGCTGAACACCTGCAAATAATTTTCAACGTAGTGGTTAATTGAAAAGCTCTGCGGCATACTCCTTGGAACAAGCCAGTTACCTGTTCCCACGCAAAGAGGAGTATATAGAACCATGGTGGATTTCCAGCTCATGAAGTAAAGGATTATTAAAGGAACGGGATGACCATGGGGATCATCGTTAATTCTCTGAAACAGAATCCGTCCTTTTCACCTGCCAAACACATGCCCACTTCTCCTCTCTGGGGATAATAAAAACTAACCAGCGAACTGACAGAGGTCTCACCCACCCATCGACATCGACCACACACAAAAAAAAAAAACCGTACCCTCCAGCTACTAATTATAATGCTAACTTGCAAAATTTCCCTGCATTTTAAAACAATGGAAAAATGGTGGTGGGGTGATACTTAGAAGAAGGGCTTCTTGTCAGTCTCCACTATCAAAAATAGGCAACACCAAGTCAGCTACTCCTCAGCATAGTTATGTCCGTCGCAGCCTTTTTGGGTTTCAGGAGGCACAAACAAAGTTTATCACAATTATGGTGAAAGGCTGAATACCTGCAAATAATTTTCAACGTAGTGGTTAATTGAAAAGCTCTGCGGCATACTTCTTGGAACAAGCCAGTTACCTGTTCCCACGCAAAGAGGAGTATATAGAACCATGGTGGATTTCCAGCTGATGAAGTAAAGGATTATTAAAGGAACGGGATGACCATGGGGATTATCGTTTATTCTCGGAAACAGAATCCGCCCTTTTCACCTGCCAAACACATGCCCACTTCTCCTCTCTGGTTATAATAAAAACTAACAAGGAACTGACAGAGGGCCTGAACCCCAAATCAACATTGACCACACACAAAAAAAAAACCGTACCCTCCAGCTACTAATTATAATGCTAACATGCAAAATTTCCCTGTATTTTAAAACAATGGAAAAAGGGTGGTGGGATGATACTTAGAAGAATGGCTTTTTGTCAGTCTCCACTGACAAAAGTAGGCAAAACCAAGTCAGCTACGCCTCAGCATAGTTATGTCCGTCGCAGCCTTCTTGGGTTTCAGGAGGCACAAACAAACGTTATCACAATTATGGTGAAACGCTGAACACCTGCAAATAATTTTCAACGTACTGGTTAATTGAAAAGTTCTGCGGCATACTTCTTGTAACAAGCCAGTTACCTGTTCCCACGCAAAGAGGAGTATATAGAACCATGGTGGATTTCCAGCTGATGAAGTAAAGGACTATTAAAGGAACGGGATGACCATGGGGATCATCGTTAATTCTCTGAAACAGAATCCGCCCTTTTCCCCTGACAAACACATGCCCACTTCTCCTCTCTGGGGATAATAAAAACTAACTAGCGAACTGACAGAGGGCCTGACCCCCCCATCGACATCGACCACACGAAAAAAAAAAACCGTACCCTCCAGCTACTAATTATAATGCTAACTTGCAAAATTTCCCTGCATTTTAAAACAATGGAAAAATGGTGGTGGGATGATACTTAGAAGAATGGCTTCTTGTCTGTCTCCACTAACAAAAATAGGCAACACCAAGTCAGCTACTCCTCAGCATAGTTATGTCCGTCGCAGCCTTCTTGGGTTTCAGGAGGCACATACAAACATTATCACAATTATGGTGAAAGCTGAAAACCTGCAAATAATTTTGAACGTACTGGTTAATTTGAAAACTCTCCGGCATACTTCTTGGAACAAGCCAGGTACCTGTGCCCACGCATAGAGGAGTATATAGAAACATGGTGGAATCCCAGCTGATGAAGCAAAGGATTCTTAAAGGAATGAGATGACCATGCGGATCCTGTTTAATTCTCTGAAACAGAATCCGCACTTTTCACCTGCCAAACACATGCCCACTACTCTTCTCTGGGGATAATAAAATCAAACCAGCAATCTGACAGAGGGCCTGAACACCCATCCTGACCGACCCCACAAAAAAAATAGTACCCTCCAGCTACTAATTATAATGCCAATTTTCAAAATTTCCCTGCATTTTTAAACAATGGAGAAATGATGGTGGGATGATACTTAGAAGAATGGCTTCTTGTCAGTCTCCACTGACAAAAGTAGGCAAAACCAAGTCAGCTACGCCTCAGCATAGTTATGTCCGTCGCAGCCTTCTTGGGTTTCAGGAGGCACAAACAAACGTTATCACAATTATGGTGAAACGCTGAACACCTGCAAATAATTTTCAACGTAGTGGTTAATTGAAAAGCTCTGCGGCATACTTCTTGGAATAAGCCAGTTACCTGTTCCCACGCAAAGAGGAGTATATAGAACCATGGTGGATTTCCAGCTGATGAAGTAAAGGATTATTAAAGGAACGGGATCACCATGGGGATCATCGTTAATTCTCTGAAACAGAATCCGCCCTTTTCACCTGCCAAACACAGGCCCACTTCTCCTCTCTGGTTATAATAAAAACTAACCAGCGAACTGACAGAGGGCCTGACCCCCCCATACACATCGACCACACACAAAAAAAAACCCGTACCCTCCAGCTACTAATTATAATGCTAACTTGCAATATTTCCCTGCATTTTAAAAGAATGGAAAAATGGTGGTGGGATGATACTTAGAAGAATGGCTTCTTGTCTGTCTCCACTTACAAAAATAGGCAACACCAAGTCAGCTACTCCTCAGCATAGTTATGTCCGTCGCAGCCTTCTTGGGTTTCAGGAGGCACATACAAACGTTATAAGAATTATGATGAAACGCTGAAAACCTGCAAATAATTTTCAACGTACTGGTTAATTGAAAAGCTCTGCGGCATACTTCTTGGAACAAGCCAGTTACCTGTGCCCACAGATAGAGGAGTATATAAAACCATGGTGGATTCCCAGCTGATGAAGCAAAATTTCCTAAAGGAATGGGATGAGCTTGCGGATCCTGTTTCATTCTCTGAAACAGAATCCGCACTTTTCACCTGCCAAACACATGCCCAATTCTCCTCTCTGGGGTAAGAAAAACAAACCAGTGAATTGACAAATGGCCTGACCAACCCATCCACACTGACCCCACAAAAAAAAAAATGTACCCTCCAGCTACTAATTATAATGATAACTTGCAAATTTTCTCTGCATTTTTAAACAATAGAAAAATGATGGTGGGATGATACTTAGATGAATGGCTTCTTGTCAGACTCCACTAACAAAAATAGGGAACACGAAGTCAGCTACGCCTAAGCATACTTATGTCCGTGGCAGCCATATTGGGTTTCAGGAGACACATACAAACGTTATAAGAATTATGGTGAAACGCTGAAAACCTGCAAATAATTTTCAACGTACTGCTTAATTGAAAAGCTCTGTGGCTTACTTCTTGGAAGAAGCCAGTTACCGGTGCCCACACATAGAGGAGTATATAGAACCATGGTGGATTCCCAGCTGATGAAGCAAAAGTTACCTAAAGGAACGGGATGAGCATGCGGATCCTGTTTCATTCTCTGAAACAGAATCTGAACTTTTCACCTGCCAAACACATGCCCACTTCTCCTCTCTGGGGATAATAAAAACAAACCAGCGAACTGACAGAGAGCCTGACCCCCCCATCCACATCGACCACACACAAAAAAAAAACCGTATCCTCCAGCTACTAATTATAATGCTAACTTGCAAAATTTCCCTCCATTTTAAAACAATGGAAAAATGGTGGTGGGATGATACTTAGAAGAATGGCTTCTTGACTGTCTCCAATAACAAAAATAGGCAACACCAAGTCAGCTACTCCTCAGCATAGTTATGTCCATCGCAGCCTTCTTGGGTTTCAGGAGGCACATACAAACGTTATAAAAATTATGGTGAAATGCTGAAAACCTGCAAATAATTTTCAACGTACTGGTTAATTTGAAAACTCTCCAGCATACTTCTTGGAACAAGCCAGGTACCTGTGCCCACGCATAGAGGAGTATATAGAAACATGGTGGAATCCCAGCTGATGAAGCAAAGGATTCTTAAAGGAATGAGATGTCCATGCGGATCCTGTTTAATTCTCTGAAACAGAATTCTCACTTTTCACCTGCCAAACACATGCCCACTACTCTTCTCTGGGGATAATAAAAACAAACCAGCGATCTGACAGAGGCCCTGAACACCCATCCTTACCGACCCCACAAAAAAAAAAAGTACTCTCCGGCTACTAATTATAATGCTAATTTGCAAAATTTCCCTGCATTTTCAAACAATGGAGAAATGATGGTGGGATGATACTTAGGAGAATGGCTTCTTGTCAGTCTCCACTGACAAAAATAGGCAACACCAAGTCAGCTACTCCTCAGCATAGTTATCTCCGTCGCATCCTTCTTGGGATTCAGGAGGCAAAAACAAACGTTATTACAATTATGGTGAAACGCTGAACACCTGCAAATAATTTTCAACGTAGTGGTTAATTGAAAAGCTCTCCGGTATACTTCTTGGAACAAGCCAGTTACCTGTTCCCACGCAAAGAGGAGTATATAGAATCATGGTGGATTTCCAGCTGATGAAGTAAAGGATTATTAAAGGAACAGGATGACCATGGGGATCATCGTTAATTCTCTGAAACAGAATCTGCCCTTTTCACCTTCCAAACACATGCCCACTTCTCCTCTCTGGGGATAATAAAAACAAACAAGCGAACTGACAGAGGGCCTGACTCCCCCATCCACATCGACCACACAAAAAAAAAATCGTACCCTCCAGCTACTAATTATAATGCTACCTTGCAAAATTTCCCTGCATTTTAAAACAATGGAAAAATGGTGGTGGGATGATACTTAGAAGAATGGCTTCTTGTCTGTCTCCACTAACAAAAATAGGGAACACCAAGTCAGCTACTCCTCAGCATAGTTATGTCCGTCGCAGCCTTCTTGGGTTTCAGGAGGCACATACAAACGTTATCACAATTATGGTGAAACGCTGAAAACCTGCAAATAATTTTCAACGTACTGGTTAATTTGAAAACTCTCCAGCATACTTCTTGGAACAAGCCAGGTACCTGTGCCCATGCATAGAGGAGTATATAGAAACATGGTGGAATCCCAGCTGATGCAGCAAAGGATTCTTAAAGGAATGAGATGACCATGCGGACCCTGTTTAATTCTCTGAAACAGAATCCGCACTTTTCACCTGCCAAACACATGCCCACTACTCTTCTCTGGGGATAATAAAAACAAACCAGCGATCTGACAGTGGGCCTGAACACCCATCCTGACCGACCCCACAAAAAAAATAGTACCCTCCAGCTACTAATTATAATGCCAATTTGCAAAATTTCCCTGCATTTTAAAACAATGGAGAAATGATGGTGGGATGATACTTAGAAGAATGGCTTCTTGTCAGTCTCCACTGACAAAAATAGGCAACACCAAGTCAGCTACGAATCAGCATAGTTATGTCCGTAGCAGCCATATTTGGTTTCAGTAGTCACATACACACATTATCACAATTATGGTGAAACGTTGAAAATCTGCAAAGGATTTTCAACATACTGGTTAATTGAAAAGCTCTGAGGCATACTTCTTGGAACAAGCCAGGTTCCTGTGCCCACGCATAGAGAAGTATATTGAACCATGGTAGATTCCCAGCTCATGAGGCAAAAGATTCTTAAAGGAACGGGATGACCATGCGGATCCTGTTTAATTCTCTGAAACAGATCCACAGTTTTCACCTGCCATACTAATACCCACTTCTCCTCTCTGGGGAAAATAAAAACTAACCAGCGAACTGACAGAGGGCCTCACCCCCCCATCTACATCGACCACACACACAAAAAAATAAAACCGTACCCTCTAGCTACTAATTATAATGCTAACTTGCAAAATTTCCCTGCATTTTAAAACAATGGAAAAATTGTGGTGGGATGATACTTAGAAGAATGGCTTCTTGTCAGTCTCCACTAACAAAAATAGGCAACACCAAGTCTTCTACTCCTCAGCATAGCTATCTCCGTCGCATCCTTCTTGGGATTCAGGAGGCACAAACAAACGTTATCACAATTATGGTGAAACGCTGAACACCTGCAAATAATTTTCAACGTAGTGGTTAATTGAAAAGCTCTCCGGTATACTTCTTGCAACAAGCCAGTTACCTGTTTCCACGCAAAGAGGAGTATATAGAGCCATGGTGGATTTCCAGCTGATGAAGTAAAGGATTATTAAAGGAACGGGATGACCATGGGGATCATCATTAATTCTCTGAAACAGAATCCGCCCTTTTCACCTGCCAAACACATGCCCACTTCTCCTTTCTAGGGATAATAAAAACTAACCAGCGAACTGACAGAGGGCCTGACCCCCCCATCCAAATCGACCACACACAAAAAAAAAACCGTACCCTCCAGCTACTAATTATAATGCTAACTTGCAAAATTTCCCTGCATTTTAAAACAATGGAAAAATGGTGGTGGGATGATACTTAGAAGAATGGCTTCTTGTCAGTCTCCACTAACAAAAATAGGCAACACCAAGTCAGCTACGCCTCAGCATAGTTATGTCCGTCGCAGCCTTCTTGGGTTTCAGGAGGCACAAACAAACGTTATCACAATTATGGTGAAACGCTGAACACCTGCAAATAATTTTCAACGTACTGGTTAATTGAAAAGCTCTGCGGCATACTTCTTGGAACAAGCCAGTTACCTGTTCCCACGCAAAGAGGAGTATATAGAACCATGGTGGATTTCCAGCTGATGAAGTAAAGGATTATTAAAGGAACGGGATGACCATGGGGATCATCGTCAATTCTCTGAAACAGAATCCGCCCTTTTCACCTGCCAAACACATGCCCACTTCTCCTCTCTGGGGATAATAAAAATTAACCAGCGAACTGACACAGGGCCTGACCCCACCATCCACATCGACCACACAAAAAAAAAACCGTACCCTCCAGCTACTAATTATAATGCTAACTTGCAAAATTTCCCTGCATTTTAAAACAATGGAAAAAGGGTGGTGGGATGATACTTAGAAGAATGGCTTCTTGTCAGTCTCCACTAACAAAAATAGGCAACACCAAGTCAGCTACTCCTCAGCATAGTTATGTCCGTCGCAGCATTCTTGGGTTTCAGGAGGCACATACAAACGTTATCACAATTATGGTTAAACGCTGAAAACCTGCAAATAATTTTGAACGTACTGGTTAATTTGAAAACTCTCCCGCATACTTCTTGGAACAAGCCAGGTACCTGTGCCCACGCATAGAGGAGTATATAGAAACATGGTGGAATCCCAGCTGATGAAGCAAAGGATTCTTAAAGGAATGAGATGACCATGCGGATCCTGTTTAATTCTCTGAAACAGAATCCGCCCTTTTCATCTGCCAAACACATGCCCACTACTCTTCTCTGGGCATAATAAAACCAAACCAGCGATCTGACAGAGGGCCTGAACACCCATCCGGACCGACCCCACAAAAACAAAAGTACCCTCCAGCTACTAATTATAATGCCAATTTGCAAAATTTCCCTGCATTTTAAAACAATGGAGAAGTGATGGTGGCATGATACTTACAAAAATGGCTTCTTGTCAGTCTCCACTGACAAAAATAGGCAACACCAAGTCAGCTACGCCTCAGCATAGTTTTGTCCGTCGCAGCCTTCTTGGGTTTAAGGAGGCACATACAAACGTTATCAAAATTATGGTGAAACGCTGAAAACCTGCAAATAATTTTCAACGTACTGGTTAATTTGAAAACTCTCCAGCATACTTCTTGGAACAAGCCAGGTACCTGTGCCCACGCATAGAGGAATATATAGAAACATGGTGGAATCCCAGCTGATGAAGCAAAGGATTCTTAAAGGAATGAGATGACCATGCGGATCCTGTTTAATTCTCTGAAACAGAATCCGCACTTTTCACCTGCCAAAAACACGCCCACTACTCTTCTGGGGATAATAAAAACAAACCAGCGATCTGACAGAGGGCCTGAACACCCATCCTGACCGAACCCACAAAAAAAAAAAGTACCCTCCCGCTCCTAATTATAATGCTAACTTGCAAAATTTCCCTGCCTTTTAAAACAATGGAAATATGGTGGTGGGATGATACTTAGAAGAATGGCTTCTTGTCAGTCTCCACTAACAAAAATAGGCAACACCAAGTCAGCTACTTCTCAGCATAGTTATGTCCGTCGCAGCCTTCTTGGGTTTCAGGAGGCACAAACAAACGTTATCACAATTATGGTGAAATGCTGAACACCTGCAAATAATTTTCAACGTAATGGTTAATTGAAAAGCTCTGCGTCATACTTCTTGGAACAATCCAGTTACCTGTTCCCAAGCAAAGAGGAGTATATAGAACCGTGGTGGATTTCCAGCTGATGAAGTAAAGGATTATTAAAGGAACGGGATGACCATGGGGATCATCGTTAATTCTCTGAAACAGAATCCGCCCTTTACACCTGCCAAACACATGCCCACTTCTCCTCTCTGGGGATAATAAAAACTAACCAGCGAACTGACAGAGGGCCTGACCCCCCCATCCACAACGACCACACACAAAAAAAACCGTACCCTCCAGCTACTAATTATAATGCTAACTTGCAAAATTTCCCTGCCTTTTAAACAATGGAAAAATGGTGGTGGGATGATACTTAGAAGAATGGCTTCTTGTCAGTCTCCACTAACAAAAATAGGCAACACCAAGTCAGCTACTCCTCAGCATAGTTATGTCCGTCGCAGCCTTCTTGGGTTTCAAGAGCCAGAAACAAACGTTATCACAATTATGGTGAAACGCTGAACACCTGCAAATAATTTTAAACATAGTGGTTAATTGAAAAGATCTGCGGCATACTTCTTGGAACAAGCCAGTTACCTGTTCCCACGAAAAGTGGAGTATATAGAACCCTGGTGGATTGCCAGCTGATGAAGTAAAGGATTATTAAAGGAACGGGATGACCATGGGGATCATCGTTAATTCTCTGAAGCAGAATCCGCCCTTTTCACCTGCCAAACACATGCCCACTTCTCCTCTCTGGGGATAATAAAAACTAACCATCGAACTGACAGAGGGCCTGACCCCCCCATCCACATCGACCACACACACAAAAAAACCGTACCCTCCAGCTACTAATTATAATGCTAACTTGCAATATTTCCCTGCATTTTAAAACAATGGAAAAATGGTGGTGGGATGATACTTAGAAGAATGGCTTCTTGTCAGTCTCCACTGACAAAAATAGGCAACACCAAGTCAGCTACGCCTCAGCATAGTTATGTCCGTAGCAGCCATATTTGGTTTCAGTAGGCACATACACACCTTATCACAATAATGTTGAAACGCTGAAAACCTGCAAAGGATTTTCAACATACTGGTTAATTGAAAAGCTCTGAGCATACTTCTTGGAACAAGCCAGTTTCCTGTTCCCACGCATAGAGAAGTATATAGAACCATGGTGGATTCCCAGCTCAGGAAGCAAAGGATTCTTAAAGGAACGGGATTACCATACGGATCCTGTTTAATTCTCTGAAACAGATCCGAAGTTTTCACCTGCCATACTAATACCCACTTCTCCTTTCTGGGGATAATAAAAACAAACCAGCGAACTGACAGAGGGCCTGACCAACACATCCACACCGACCCCACAGGAAAAAAAAAAAAAAAACACCGTAGCCTCCAGCTACTAATTATAAAGCTGACTTGAAAAATTTTCCTGCATTTTTAAACAATGGAAAAATGATGGTGAGATGATACTTAGAAGAATGGATTCTTGTCAGTCTCCACTAACAAAAATAGGCAAAACCAAGTCAGCTACGCCTCAGCATAGTTATGTCCGTCGTAGCCTTCTTGGGTTTCAGGAGGCACAAACAAATGTTATCACAATTATGGTGAAAAGCTGAACACCTGCAAATAATTTTCAACGTAGTGGTTAATTGAAAAGCTCTGCGGCATACTTCTTGGAACAAGCCAGTTACCTGTTCCCAAGCAAAGAGGAGTAAATAGAACCATGGTGGATTTCCAGCTGATGAAGTAAAGGATTATTAAAGGAACGGGATGACCATGGGGATCATCGTTAATTCTCTGAAACAGAATCCGCCCTTTTCACCTGCCAAACACATGCCCACTTCTACTCTCTGGGGATAATAAAAATTAACCAGCGAACTGACACAGGGCCTGACCCCCCAATCCACATCGACCACACACAAAAAAAAACCGTACCCTCCAGCTACTAATTATAATGCTAACTTGCAAAATTTCCCTGCATTTTAAAACAATGGAAAAAGGGTGGTGGGATGATACTTAGAAGAATGGCTTCTTGTCAGTCTCCACTAACAAAAATAGGCAAAACCAAGTCAGCTACGCCTCAGCATAGTTATGTCCGTCGCAGCCTTCTTGGGTTTCAGGAGGCACATACAAACGTTATCACAATTATGGTGAAACGCTGAAAACCTGCAAATAATTTTCAACGTACTGGTTAATTTGAAAACTCTCCCGCATACTTCTTGGAACAAGCCAGGTACCTGTGCGCACGCATAGAGGAGTATATAGAAACATGGTGGAATCCCAGCTGATGAAGCAAAGGATTCTTAAAGGAATGGGATGACCATGCGGATACTGTTTAATTCTCTGAAACAGAATCCGCCCTTTTCACCTGCCAAACACATGCCCACTACTCTTCTCTGGGCATAATAAAACCAAACCAGTGATCTGACAGAGGGCCTGAACACCCATCCGGACCGACCCCACAAAAACAAAAGTACCCTCCAGCTACTAATTATAATGCCAATTTGCAAAATTTCCCTGCATTTTAAAACAATGGAGAAGTGATGGTGGGATGATACTTAGAAAAATGGCTTCTTGTCAGTCTCCACTGACAAAAATAGGCAACACCAAGTCAGCTACGCCTCAGCATAGTTTTGTCCGTCGCAGCCTTCTTGGGTTTCAGGAGGCACATACAAACGTTATCAAAATTATGGTGAAACGCTGAAAACCTGCAAATAATTTTCAACGTACTGGTTAATTTGAAAACTCTCCAGCATACTTCTTGGAACAAGCCAGGTACCTGTGCCCACGCATAGAGGAGTATATAGAAACATGGTGGAATCCCAACTGATGAAGCAAAGGATTCTTAAAGAATGAGATGACCATGCGGATCCTGTTTAATTCTCTGAAACAGAATCTGCACTTTTCACCTGCCAAACACACGCCCACTACTCTTCTGGGGATAATAAAAACAAACCAGTGATCTGACAGAGGTCCTGAACACCCATCCTGACCGACCCCACAAGAAAAAAAAAGTACCCTCCCGCTACTAATTATAATGCTAACTTGCAAAATTTCCCTGCCTTTTAAAACAATGGAAATATGGTGGTGGGATCATACTTAGAGGAATGGCTTCTTGTCAGTCTCCACTAACAAAAATAGGCAACACCAAGTCAGCTACTCCTCAGCATAGTTATGTCCGTCGCAGCCTTCTTGGGTTTCAGGAGGCACAAACAAACGTTATCACAATTATGGTGAAATGCTGAACACCTGCAAATAATTTTAAACGTAGTAGTTAATTGAAAAGCTCTGCGGCATACTTCTTGGAACAAGCCAGTTACCTGTTCCCAAGAAAAGAGGAGTATATAGAACCATGGTGGATTTCCAGCTGATGAAGAAAAGGATTATTAAAGGAACGGGATGACCATGGGGATCATCGTTAATTCTCTGAAACAGAATCTGCCCTTTTCACCTGCCAAACACATGAACACTTCTCCTCTCTGGGGATAATAAAAACTAACCAGCGAACTGACAGAGGGCCTGACCCCCCCATCAACAACGACCACACACAAAAAAAAACCGTAACCTCCAGCTACTAATTATAATGCTAACTTGCAAAATTTCCCTGCCTTTTAAAACAATGGAAAAATGGTGTTGGGATGATACTTAGAAGAATGGCTTCTTGTCAGTCTCCACTAACAAAAATAGGCAACACCAAGTCAGCTACTCCTCAGCATAGTTATGTCCGTCGCAGCCTTCTTGGGTTTCAGGAGGCAGAAACAAACGTTATCACAATTATGGTGAAACGCTGAACACCTGCAAATAATTTTCAATGTAGTGGTTAATTGAAAAGCTCTGGGGCATACTTCTTGGAACAAGCCAGTTACCTGTTCCCACGAAAAGTGGAGTATATAGAACCATGGTGGATTTCCAGCTGATGAAGTAAAGAATTATTAAAGGAACGGGATGACCATGGGGATCATCGTTAATTCTCTGAAACACAATCCGCCCTTTTCACCTGCCAAACACATGCCCACTTCTCCTCTCTGGGGATAATAAAAACTAACCAGCGAACTGACAGAGGGCCTGACCCCCCCATCCACATCGACCACACACAAAAAAAAACCGTACCCTTCAGCTACTAATTATAATGCTAACTTGCAATATTTCCCTGCATTTTAAAACAATGGAAAAATGGTGGTGGGATGATTCTTAGAAGAATGGCTTCTTGTCTGTCTCCACTAACAAAAATAGGCAACACCAAGTCAGCTACTCCTCAGCATAGTTATGTCCGTCGCAGACTTCTTGGGTTTCAGGAGGCACATACAAACGTTATCAAAATTATGGTGAAACGCTGAAAACCTGCAAATAATTTTCAACGTACTGGTTAATTTGAAAACTCTCCAGCATACTTCTTGGAACAAGCCAGGTACCTGTGCCCATGCATAGAGGAGTATATAGAAACATGGTGGAATCCCAGCTGATGAAGCAAAGGATTCTTAAAGGAATGAGATGACCATGCGGATCCTGTTTAATTCTCTGAAACAGAATCCGCACTTTTCACCTGCCAAACACATGCCCACTACTCTTCTCTGGGGATAATAAAAACAAACCAGCGATCTGACAGAGGGCTTGATCACCCATCCTGACTGAACCCACAAAAAAATAAAGTACCCTCCAGCTACTAATTATAATGCCAATTTGCAAAATTTCCCTGCATTTTTAAACAATGGAGAAATGATGGTGGGATGATACTTAGAAGAATGGCTTCTTGTCAGTCTCCACTGACAAAAATAGGCAACACCAAGTCAGCTACGCCTCAGCATAGTTATGTCCGTAGCAGCCATATTTTGTTTCAGTAGGCACATACACACCTTATCACAATAATGTTGAAACGCTGAAAACCTGCAAAGGATTTTCAACATACTGGTTAATTAAAAAGCTCTGAGGCATACTTCTTGGAACAAGCCAGTTTCCTGTTCCCACGCATAGAGAAGTATATAGAACCATGGTGGATACCCAGCTAAGGAAGCAAAGGATTCTTAAAGGAACGGGATTACCATGCGGATCCTGTTTAATTCTCTGAAACAGATCCGAAGTTTTCACCTGCCATACTAATACCCACTTCTCCTCTCTGGGGATAATAAAAACAAACCAGCGAACTGACAGAGGGCCTGACCAACACATCCACACCGACCCCACAGGAAAAAAAAAAAAAAAAAACACCATAGCCTCCAGCTACTAATTATAAAGCTAACTTGAAAAATTTTCCTGCATTTTTAAACAATGGAAAAATGATGGTGAGATGATACTTAGAAGAATGGATTCTTGTCAGTCTCCACTAGCAAAAATAGGCAAAACCAAGTCAGCTACGCCTCAGCATCGTTATGTTCGTGGCAGCCATCTTGGGTTTCAGGAGGCACAAACAAACGTTATCACAATTAGGGTGAAACGCTGAACACCTGCAAATAATTTTCAACGTAGTGGTTAATTGAAAAGCTCTGCGGCATACTTCTTGGAACAAGCCATTTACCTGTTCCCACGCAAAGAGGAGTATATAGAACCATGGTGGATTTCCAGCTGATGAAGTAAAGGATTATTAAAGGAACGGGATGACCATGGGGATCATCGTTATTTCTCTGAAACAGAATCCGCCCTTTTCACCTGCCAAACACATGCCCACTTCTCCTCTCTGGGGATAAAAAAACTAACCAGCGAACTGACAGAGGGCCTGACCCCCCCATCCACATCGCCCACACACAAAAAAAACCGTACCCTCCAGCTACTAATTATAATGCTCACTTGCAAAATTTCCCTCCATTTTAAAACAATGGAAAAATGGTGGTGGGATGATACTTACAAGAATGGCTTCTTGTCAGTCTCCACTAACAAAAATAGGCAACACCAAGTCAGCTACTCCTCAGCATAGTTATGTCCGTCACAGCCTTCTTGGGTTTCAGGAGGCACAAACAAACCTTATCACAATTATGGTGAAACGCTGAACACCTGCAAATAATTTTCAACGTAGTGGTTAATTGAAAAGCTCTGCGGCATACTTCTTGGAACAAGCCAGTTACCTGTTCCCACGCAAAGAGGAGTATATAGAATCATGGTGGATTTCCAGCTGATGAAGTAAAGGATTATTAAAGGAACGGGATGACCATGGGGATCATCGTTAATTCTCTGAAACAGAATCCGCCCTTTTCTCCTGCCAAACACATGCCCACTTCTCCTCTCTGGTTATAATAAAAACTAACCAGCGAACTGACAGAGGGCCTGACCCCCCCATCCACATCGACCACACACAAAAAAAAACCCTACCCTCCAGCTACTAATTATAATGCTAACTTGCAAAATTTCCCTGCATTTTAAAACAATGGAAAAATGGTGGTGGGATGATACTTAGAAGAATGGCTTCTTGTCTGTCTCCACTAACAAAAATAGGCAACACCAAGTCAGCTTCTCCTCAGCATAGTTATGTCCGTCGCAGACTTCTTGGGTTTCAGGAGGCACATACAAACGTTATCAAAATTATGGTGAAACGCTGAAAAACTGCAAATAATTTTCAACGTACTGGTTAATTTGAAAACTCTCCAGCATACTTCTTGGAACAAGCCAGGTACCTGTGCCCACGCATAGAGGAGTATATAGAAACATGGTGGAATCCCAGCTGATGAAGCAAAGGATTCTTAAAGGAATGAGATGACCATGCGGATCCTGTTTAATTCTCTGAAACAGAATCCGCACTTTTCACCTGCCAAATATATGCCCACTTCTCCTCTCTGGGGATAATAAAAACAAACCAGTGAATTGACAGATGGCCTGATCAACACATCCACACCGACCCCACAGGAAAAAAAAAAAAACAACATAGCCTCCAGCTACTAATTATAATGCTAACTTGCAAAATTATCCTGCATTTTTAAACAATGGAAAAATGATGGTGAGATGATACTTAGAAGAATGGATTCTTGTCAGTCTCCACTAACAAAAATAGGCAAAACCAAGTCAGCTACGCCTCAGCATAGTTATGTTCGTGGCAGCCATCTTGGGTTTCAGGAGGCACAAACAAACGTTATCACAATTATGGTGAAACGCTGAACACCTGCAAATAATTTTCAACGTACTGCTTAATTGAAAAGTTCTGCGGCATACTTCTTGGAACAAGCCAGTTACCTGTTCCCACGCAAAGAGGAGTATATAGAACCATGGTGGATTTCCAGCTGATGAAGTAAAGGATTATTAAAGGAACGGGATGACCATGCGGATCATCGTTAATTCTCTGAAACAGAATCCGCCCTTTTCTCCTGCCAAACACATGCCCACTTCTCCTCTCTCGTTATAATAAAAACTAACCAGTGAACTGACAGAGGGCCTGACCCCCCCATCCACATCGACCACACACAAAAAAAAACCGTACCCTCCAGCTACTAATTATAATGCTAACTTGCAAAATTTCCCTGAATTTTAAAACAATGGAAAACTGGTGGTGGGATGATACTTAGAAGAATGGCTTCTTGTCTGTCTCCACTAACAAAAATAGGCAACACCAAGTCAGCTTCTCCTCAGCATAGTTATTTCCGTCGCAGCCTTCTTGGGTTTCAGGAGGCACATACAAACGTTATCAAAATTATGGTGAAACGCTGAAAACCTGCAAATAATTTTCAACGTACTGGTTAATTTGAAAACTCTCCAGCATACTTCTTGGAACAAGCCAGGTACCTGTGCCCACGCATAGAGGAGTATATAGAAACATGGTGGAATCCCAGCTGATGAAGCAAAGGATACTTAAAGGAATGAGATGACCATGCGGATCCTGTTTAATTCTCTGAAACAGAATCCGCACTTTTCACCTGCCAAATATATGCCCACTTCTCCTCTCTGGGGATAATAAAAACAAACCAGTGAATTGACAGATGGCCTGATCAACACATCCACACCGACCCCACAGGAAAAAAAAAAAAAAAACAACGTAGCCTCCAGCTACTAATTATAATGCTAACTTGCAAAATTATCCTGCATTTTTAAACAATGGAAAAATGATGGTGAGATGATACTTAGAAGAATGGATTCTTGTCAGTCTCCAGTAACAAAAATAGGCAAAACCAAGTCAGCTACGCCTCAGCATCGTTATGTTCGTGGCAGCCATCTTGGGTTTCAGGAGGCACATAGACACGTTATCACAATTATGGTGAAACGCTGAAAACCTGCAAAGGATTTTCAACATACTGGTTAATTGAAAAGCTCTGAGGCATACTTCTTGGAACAAGCCAGTTTCCTGTGCCCACGCATAGAGAAGTATATAGAACCATGGTGGATTCCCAGCTCATGAAGCAAACGATTCTTAAAGGAACGGTATTACCATGTGGATTCTGTTTAATTCTCTGAAACAGACCCGCAGTTTTCACCTGCCATACTAATACCCACTTCTCCTCTCTGGGGATAATAAAAACAAACCAGCGAACTGACAGAGGGCCTGACCAAAACATCCACACCGACCCGACAGGAAAAAAAAAAAAAACACCGTAGCCTCCAGCTACTAATTATAATGCTAACTTGCAAAATTTCCCTGCATTTTAAAACAATGCAAAAATGGTGGTGGGATGATACTTAGAAGAATGGCTTCTTGTCTGTCTCCACTAACAAAAATAGGCAACACCAAGTCAGCTACTCCTCAGGATAGTTATCTCCGTCGCAGCCTTCTTGGGTTTCAGGAGGCACATACAAAAGTTATCACAATTATGGTGAAACGCTGAACACCTGCAAATAATTTTCAACGTAGTGGTTAATTGAAAAGCTCTGCGGCATACTTCTTGGAACAAGCCAGTTACCTGTTCCCACGCAAAGAGGAGTATATAGAACCATGGTGGATTCCCAGCTCATGAAGCAAAGAATTCTTAAAGGAACGGGATTACCATGCGGATCCTGTTTAATTCTCTGAAACAGATCCGCAGTTTTCACCTGCCATACTAATACTCACTTCTCCTCTCTGGGGATAATAAAAACAAACCAGCGAACTGACAGAGGGCCTGACCAACACATCCACACCGACAACACAGGAAAAAAAAAAAAACACCGCAGCCTCCAGCTACTAATTATAATGCTAACTTGCAAAATTTTCCTGCATTTTTAAACAATGGAAAAATGATGGTGAGATGATACTTAGAAGAATGGATTCTTGTCAGTCTCCACTAGCAAAAATAGGCAAAACCAAGTCAGCTACGCCTCAGCATCGTTATGTTCGTGGCAGCCATCTTGGGTTTCAGGAGGCACAAACAAACGTTATCACAATTAGGGTGAAACGCTGAACACCTGCAAATAATTTTCAACGTAGTGGTTAATTGAAAAGCTCTGCGGCATACTTCTTGGAACAAGCCATTTACCTGTTCCCACGCAAAGAGGAGTATATAGAACCATGGTGGATTTCCAGCTGATGAAGTAAAGGATTATTAAAGGAACGGGATGACCATGGGGATCATCGTTAATTCTCTGAAACAGAATCCGCCCTTTTCACCTGCCAAACACATGCCCACTTCTCCTCTCTGGGGATAAAAAAACTAACCAGCGAACTGACAGAGGGCCTGACCCCCCCATCCACATCGCCCACACACAAAAAAAACCGTACCCTCCAGCTACTAATTATAATGCTCACTTGCAAAATTTCCCTCCATTTTAAAACAATGGAAAAATGGTGGTGGGATGATACTTAGAAGAATGGCTTCTTGTCAGTCTCCACTGACAAAAATAGGCAACACCAAGTCAGCTACGCCTCAGCATAGTTATGTCCGTAGCAGCCATATTTGGTTTCAGTAGGCACATACACACGTTATCACAATTATGGTGAAACGCTGAAAACCTGCAAAGGATTTTCAACATACTGGTTAATTGAAAAGCTCTGAGGCATACTTCTTGGAACAAGCCCGTTTCCTGTGCCCACGCATAGAGAAGTATATAGAACCATGGTGGATTCCCAGCTCATGAAGCAAAGGATTCTTAAAGGAACGGGATTACCATGAGGATCCTGTTTAATTCTCTGAAACAGATCCGCAGTTTTCACCTGCCATACTAATACCCACTTCTCCTCTCTGGGGATAATAAAAACAAACCAGCAAACTGACAGAGGGCCTGACCAACACATCCACACCGACCCCACAGGAAAAAAAAAAAAAAAAAAAAACACCGTAGCCTCCAGCTAGTAATTATAATGCTAACTTGCCAAATTTTCCTGCATTTTTAAACAATGGAAAAAGGATGGTGAGATGATACTTAGAAGAATGGATTCTTGTCAGTCACCACTAACAAAAATAGGCAAATCCAAGTCAGCTACGCCTCAGCATAGTTATCTTTGTGGCAGCCTTCTTGGGTTTCAGGCGGCACAAACAAACGTTATCACAATTATGGTGAAACGCTGAACACCTGCAAATAATTTTCAACGTAGTGGTTAATTGAAAAGCTCTGCGGCATACTTCTTGGAACAAGCCAGTTACCTGTTCCCACGCAAAGAGGAGTATATAGAACCATGGTGGATTTCCAGCTGATGAAGTAAAGGATTATTAAAGGAACGGGATGACCATGGGGATCATCGTTAATTCTCTGAAACAGAATCCGCCCTTTTCTCCTGCCAAACACATGCCCATTTCTCCTCTCTGGTTATAATAAAAACTAACCAGCGAACTGACAGAGGGCCTGACCCCCCCATCCACATCGACCACACAAAAAAAAAACCATACCCTCCAGCTACTTATTATAATGCTAACTTGCAAAGTTTCCCTGCATTTTAAAAAATGCAAAAATGGTGGTGGGATGATACTTAGAAGAATGGCTTCTTGTCTGTCTCCACTAACAAAAATAGGCAACACCAATTCAGCTACTCCTCAGCATAGTTATGTCCGTCGCAGCCTTCTTGGGTTTCAGGAGGCACATACAAACGTTATCAAAATTATGGTGAAACGCTGAAAACCTGCAAATAATTTTCAACGTACTGGTTAATTTGAAAACTCTCCAGCATACTTCTTGGAACAAGCCAGGTACCTGTGCCCACGCATAGAGGAGTATATAGAAACATGGTGGAATCCCAGCTGATGAAGCAAAGGATTCTTAAAGGAATGAGATGACCATGCGGAACCTATTTAATTCTCTGAAACAGAATAAGCACTTTTCCCCTGCCAAGCACATGCCCACTACTCTTCTCTGGGGATAATAAAAACAAACCAGCGATCTGACAAAGGGCCTGAACACCCATCCTGACTGACCCCACAAAAAAAAAAGTACCCTCCAGCTACTAATTATAATGCCAATTTGCAAAATTTCCCTGCATTTTTAAACAATGGAGAAATGATGGTGGGATGATACTTAGAAGAATGGCTTCTTGTCAGTCTCCACTGACAAAAATAGGCAACACCAAGTCAGCTACGCCTCAGCATAGTTATGTCCGTAGCAGCCATATTTGGTTTCAGTAGGCACTACACACGTTATCACAATTATGGTGAAACGCTGAAAACCTGCAAAGGATTTTCAACATACTGGTTAATTGAAAAGCTCTGAGGCATACTTCTTGGAACAAGCCAGTTTCCTGTGCCCACGCATAGAGAAGTATATAGAACCATGGTGGATTCCCAGCTCATGAAGCAAAGGATTCTTAAAGGAACGGGATTACCATGCGGATCCTGTTTAATTCTCTGAAACAGATCCGCAGTTTTCACCTGCCATACTAATACCCACTTCTCCTCTCTGGGGATAATAAAAACAAACCAGCGAATTGAAAGACGGCCTGACCAACACATCCACACCGACCCCACAAGAAAAAAAAAAAAAACACCGTAGCCTCCAGCTACTAATTACAATGCTAACTTGCAAAATTTTCCTGCATTTTTAAACAATGGAAAAATGATGGTGAGATGATACTTAGAAGAATGGATTCTTGTCAGTCTCCACTAACAAAAATAGGCAAAACCAAGTCAGCTACGCCTCAGCATCGTTATGTTCGTGGCAGCCATCTTGGGTTTCAGGAGGCACAAACAAACGTTATCACAATTATGGTGAAACGCTGAACACCTGCAAATAATTTTCAACGTAGTGGTTAATTGAAAAGCTCTGCGGCATACTTCTTGGAACAAGCCTGTTACCTGTTCCCAAGCAAAGAGGAGTATATAGAACCATGGTGGATTTCCAGCTGATGAAGTAAAGGATTATTAAAGGAACGGGATGACCATGGGGATCATCCTTAATTCTCTGAAACAGAATCCGCCCTTTTCACCTGCCAAACACATGCCCACTTCTCCTCTCTGGGGATAATAAAAACTAACCAGCGAACTGACAGAGGGCCTGACCCCCCCATCCACATCTCCCACACACACACAAAAAAAACCGTACCCTCCAGCTACTAATTATAATGCTAACTTGCAAAATTTCCCAGCATTTTAAAACAATGGAAAAAGGGTGGTGGGATTATACTTAGAATAATGGCTTCTTCTCTGTCTCCACTAACAAAAATAGGCAACACCAAGTCAGCTACTCCTCAGCATAGTTATGTCCGTCGCAGCCTTCTTGGGTTTCAGGAGGCACATACAAACGTTATCAAAATTATGGTGAAACGCTGAAAACCTGCAAATAATTTTCAACGTACTGGTTAATTTGAAAACTCTCCAGCATACTTCTTGGAACAAGCTGGGTACCTGTGCCCACGCATAGAGGAGTATATAGAAACATGGTGGAATCCCAGCTGATGAAGCAAAGGATTCTTAAAAGAATGAGATGACCATGCGGATCCTGTTTAATTCTCTGAAACAGAATCCGCACTTTTCACCTGCCAAACACATGCCCACTACTCTTCTCTGGGGATAATAAAAACAAACCAGCGATCTGACAGAGGGCCTGAACACCCATCCTGACCAACCGCACAAAAAAAAAAAGTACCCTCCAGCTACTAATTATAATGCCAATTTGCAAAATTTCCCTGCATTTTTAAACAATGGAGAAATGATGGTGGGATGATACTTAGAAGAATGGCTTCTTGTCAGTCTCCACTAACAAAAATAGGCAACACCAAGTCAGCTACGCCTCAGCATAGTTATGTCCGTAGCAGCCATATTTGGTTTCAGTAGGCACATACACACGTTATCACAATTATGGTGAAACGCTGAAAACCTGCAAAGGATTTTCAACATACTGGTTAATTGAAAAGCTCTGAGGCATACTTCTTGGAACAAGCCAGTTTCCTGTGCCCACGCATAGAGAAGTATATAGAACCATGGTGGATTCCCAGCTCATGAAGCAAAGGATTCTTAAAGGAACAGGATTACCATGCGGATCCTGTTTAATTCTCTGAAACAGATCCGCAGTTTTCACCTGCCATACTAATACCCACTTCTCCTCTCTGGGGATAATAAAAACAAACCAGCGAACTGACAGAGGGCCTGACCAACACATCCACACCGACCCCACAGGAAAAAAAAAAAAAAAAAAACACCGTAGACTCCAGCTACTAATTATAATGCTAACCTGCAAAATTTTCCTGCATTTTTAAACAATGGAAAAATGATGGTGAGATGATACTTAGAAGAATGGCTTCTTGTCAGTCTCCACTAACAAAAATAGGCAACACAAAGTCAGCTACTCCTCAGCATAGTTATGTCCGTCGCAGCCTTCTTGGGTTTCAGGAGGCACAAACAAACGTTATCACAATTATGGTGAAACGCTGAACACCTGCAAATAATTTTCAACGTACTGGTTAATTGAAAAGCTCTGCGGCATACTTCTTGGAACAAGCCAGTTACCTGTTCCCACGCAAAGAGGAGTATACAGAACCATGGTGGATTTCCAGCTGATGAAGTAAAGGATTATTAAAGGAACGGGATGACCATGCGGATCCTGTTTAATTCTCTGAAACAGAATCCGCACTTTTCACCTGCAAAACACATGCCCACTACTCTTCTCTGGGGATAATAAAAACAAACCAGCGATCTGACAGAGGGCCTGAACACCCATCATGACCGAACCCACAAAAAAAGAAGGACCCTCCAGCTACTAATTATAATGCCAATTTGCAGAATTTCCCTGCATTTTTACACAATGGAGAAATGATGGTGGGATGATACTTAGAAGAATGGCTTCTTGTCAGTCTCCACTGACAAAAATAGGCAACACCAAGTCAGCTACTCCTCAGCATAGTTATGTCCGTCGCAGCCTTCTTGGGTTTCAGGAGGCACAAACAAAGGTTATCACAATTATGGTGAAACGCTGAACACCTGCAAATAATTTTCAACGTAGTGGTTAATTGAAAAGCTCTGCGGCATACTTCTTGGAACAAGCCATTTACCTGTTCCGGCGCAAAGAGGAGTATATAGAACCATGGTGGATTTCCAGCTGATGAAGTAAATGATTATTAAAGGAACTGGATGACCACGGGGATCATGGTTAATTCTCTGAAACAGAATCCCCACTTTTCACCTGCCAAACTCATGCCCACTTCTCCTCTCTGGGGATAATAAAAACTAACCAGCGAACTGACAGAGGGCCTGACCCCCCCATCCACATCAACCAGACAAAAAAAAAAACGTACCCTCCAGCTACTAATTATAATGCTAACTTGCAAAATTTCCCTGCCTTTTAAAACAATGGAGAAATGGTGGTGGGATGATACTTAGAAGAATGGCTTCTTGTCTGTCTCCACTAACAAAAATAGGCAACACCAAGTCAGCTACTCCTCAGCATAGTTATGTCCGTCGCAGCCTTCTTGGGTTTCAGGAGGCACATACAAACGTTATCAAAATTATGGTGAAACGCTGAAAACCTTCAAATAACTTTCAACGTACTGGTTAATTTGAAAACTCTCCAGCATACTTCTTGGAACAAGCCAAGTACCTGTGCCCACGCATAGTGGAGTATATAGAAACATGGTGGAATCCCAGCTGATGAAGCAAAGGATTCTTAAAGGAATGAGATGACCATGCGGATCCTGTTTAATTCTCTGAAACAGAATCCGCACTTTTCACGTGCCAAACACATGCCCACTACTCTTCTCTGGGGATAATAAAAACAAACCAGCGATCTGACAGAGGGCCTGAACACCCATCCTGACCGAACCCACCAAAAAAAAAAGGACCCCCCAGCTACTAATTATAATGCCAATTTGCAGAATTTCCCTGCATTTTTACACAATGCAGAAATGATGGTGGGATGATACTTAGAAGAATGCCTTCTTGTCAGTCTCCACTAACAAAAATAGGCAACACCAAGTCATCTACTCCTCAGCATAGTTATGTCCGTCGCAGCCTTCTTGGGTTTCAGGAGGCACAAACAAACGTTATCACAATTATGGTGAAACGCTGAACACCTGCAAATAATTTTCAACGTAGTGGTTAATTGAAAAGCTCTGCGGCATACTTCTTGGAACAAGCCAGTTACCTGTTCCCACGCAAAGAGGAGTATATAGAACCATGGTGGATTTCCAGCTGATGAAGTAAAGGATTATTAAAGGAACGGGATGACCATGGGGATCATCGTTAATTCTCTGAAACAGAATCCGCCCTTTTCTCCTGCCAAACACATGCCCATTTCTCCTCTCTGGTTATAATAAAAACTAACCAGCGAACTGACAGAGGGCCTGACCCCCCCATCCACATCGACCACACAAAAAAAAAACCATACCCTCCAGCTACTTATTATAATGCTAACTTGCAAAGTTTCCCTGCATTTTAAAAAATGCAAAAATGGTGGTGGGATGATACTTAGAAGAATGGCTTCTTGTCTGTCTCCACTAACAAAAATAGGCAACACCAATTCAGCTACTCCTCAGCATAGTTATGTCCGTCGCAGCCTTCTTGGGTTTCAGGAGGCACATACAAACGTTATCAAAATTATGGTGAAACGCTGAAAACCTGCAAATAATTTTCAACGTACTGGTTAATTTGAAAACTCTCCAGCATACTTCTTGGAACAAGCCAGGTACCTGTGCCCACGCATAGAGGAGTATATAGAAACATGGTGGAATCCCAGCTGATGAAGCAAAGGATTCTTAAAGGAATGAGATGACCATGCGGAACCTATTTAATTCTCTGAAACAGAATAAGCACTTTTCCCCTGCCAAGCACATGCCCACTACTCTTCTCTGGGGATAATAAAAACAAACCAGCGATCTGACAAAGGGCCTGAACACCCATCCTGACTGACCCCACAAAAAAAAAAGTACCCTCCAGCTACTAATTATAATGCCAATTTGCAAAATTTCCCTGCATTTTTAAACAATGGAGAAATGATGGTGGGATGATACTTAGAAGAATGGCTTCTTGTCAGTCTCCACTGACAAAAATAGGCAACACCAAGTCAGCTACGCCTCAGCATAGTTATGTCCGTAGCAGCCATATTTGGTTTCAGTAGGCACTACACACGTTATCACAATTATGGTGAAACGCTGAAAACCTGCAAAGGATTTTCAACATACTGGTTAATTGAAAAGCTCTGAGGCATACTTCTTGGAACAAGCCAGTTTCCTGTGCCCACGCATAGAGAAGTATATAGAACCATGGTGGATTCCCAGCTCATGAAGCAAAGGATTCTTAAAGGAACGGGATTACCATGCGGATCCTGTTTAATTCTCTGAAACAGATCCGCAGTTTTCACCTGCCATACTAATACCCACTTCTCCTCTCTGGGGATAATAAAAACAAACCAGCGAATTGAAAGACGGCCTGACCAACACATCCACACCGACCCCACAAGAAAAAAAAAAAAAAACACCGTAGCCTCCAGCTACTAATTACAATGCTAACTTGCAAAATTTTCCTGCATTTTTAAACAATGGAAAAATGATGGTGAGATGATACTTAGAAGAATGGATTCTTGTCAGTCTCCACTAACAAAAATAGGCAAAACCAAGTCAGCTACGCCTCAGCATCGTTATGTTCGTGGCAGCCATCTTGGGTTTCAGGAGGCACAAACAAACGTTATCACAATTATGGTGAAACGCTGAACACCTGCAAATAATTTTCAACGTAGTGGTTAATTGAAAAGCTCTGCGGCATACTTCTTGGAACAAGCCTGTTACCTGTTCCCAAGCAAAGAGGAGTATATAGAACCATGGTGGATTTCCAGCTGATGAAGTAAAGGATTATTAAAGGAACGGGATGACCATGGGGATCATCCTTAATTCTCTGAAACAGAATCCGCCCTTTTCACCTGCCAAACACATGCCCACTTCTCCTCTCTGGGGATAATAAAAACTAACCAGCGAACTGACAGAGGGCCTGACCCCCCCATCCACATCTCCCACACACACACAAAAAAAACCGTACCCTCCAGCTACTAATTATAATGCTAACTTGCAAAATTTCCCAGCATTTTAAAACAATGGAAAAAGGGTGGTGGGATGATACTTAGAATAATGGCTTCTTCTCTGTCTCCACTAACAAAAATAGGCAACACCAAGTCAGCTACTCCTCAGCATAGTTATGTCCGTCGCAGCCTTCTTGGGTTTCAGGAGGCACATACAAACGTTATCAAAATTATGGTGAAACGCTGAAAACCTGCAAATAATTTTCAACGTACTGGTTAATTTGAAAACTCTCCAGCATACTTCTTGGAACAAGCTGGGTACCTGTGCCCATGCATAGAGGAATATATAGAAACATGGTGGAATCCCAGCTGATGAAGCAAAGGATTCTTAAAAGAATGAGATGACCATGCGGATCCTGTTTAATTCTCTGAAACAGAATCCGCACTTTTCACCTGCCAAACACATGCCCACTACTCTTCTCTGGGGATAATAAAAACAAACCAGCGATCTGACAGAGGGCCTGAACACCCATCCTGACCAACCGCACAAAAAAAAAAAGTACCCTCCAGCTACTAATTATAATGCCAATTTGCAAAATTTCCCTGCATTTTTAAACAATGGAGAAATGATGGTGGGATGATACTTAGAAGAATGGCTTCTTGTCAGTCTCCACTAACAAAAATAGGCAACACCAAGTCAGCTACGCCTCAGCATAGTTATGTCCGTAGCAGCCATATTTGGTTTCAGTAGGCATATACACACGTTATCACAATTATGGTGAAACGCTGAAAACCTGCAAAGGATTTTCAACATACTGGTTAATTGAAAAGCTCTGAGGCATACTTCTTGGAACAAGCCAGTTTCCTGTGCCCACGCATAGAGAAGTATATAGAACCATGGTGGATTCCCAGCTCATGAAGCAAAGGATTCTTAAAGGAACAGGATTACCATGCGGATCCTGTTTAATTCTCTGAAACAGATCCGCAGTTTTCACCTGCCATACTAATACCCACTTCTCCTCTCTGGGGATAATAAAAACAAACCAGCGAACTGACAGAGGGCCTGACCAACACATCCACACCGACCCCACAGGAAAAAAAAAAAAAAAAAAACACCGTAGCCTCCAGCTACTAATTATAATGCTAACCTGCAAAATTTTCCTGCATTTTTAAACAATGGAAAAATGATGGTGAGATGATACTTAGAAGAATGGCTTCTTGTCAGTCTCCACTAACAAAAATAGGCAACACCAAGTCAGCTACTCCTCAGCATAGTTATGTCCGTCGCAGCCTTCCTGGGTTTCAGGAGGCACAAACAAACGTTATCACAATTATGGTGAAACGCTGAACACCTGCAAATAATATTCAACGTACTGGTTAATTGAAAAGCTCTGCGGCATACTTCTTGGAACAAGCCAGTTACCTGTTCCCACGCAAAGAGGAGTATATAGAGCCATGGTGGATTTCCAGCTGATGAAGTAAAGGATTATTAAAGGAACGGGATGACCATGGGGATCATCGTTAATTCTCTGAAACAGAATCCGCCCTTTTCACCTGCCAAACACATGCCCACTTCTCCTCTCTGGGGATAATAAAAACTAACCAGCGAACTGACAGAGGGCCTGACCCCCCCATCCTCATCGACCACACAAAAAAAAAACCGTACCTTCCAGCTACTAATTATAATGCTAACTTGCAAAATTTCCCTGCATTTTAAAACAATGGAAAAATGGTGGTGGGTTGATACTTAGAAGAATGGCTTCTTGTCTGTCTCCACTAACAAAAATAGGCAACACCAAGTCATCTACTCCTCAGCATAGTTATGTCCGTCGCGGACTTCTTGGGTTTCAGGAGGCACATACAAACGTTATCAAAATTATGGTGAAACGCTGAAAAACTGCAAATAATTTTCAACGTACTGGTTAATTTGAAAACTCTCCAGCATACTTCTTGGAACAAGCCAGGTACCTGTGCCCACGCATAGAGGAGTATATAGAAACATGGTGGAATCCCAGCTGATGAAGCAAATGATTCTTTAAGGAATGAGATGACCATGCGGATCCTGTTTAATTCTCTGAAACAGAATCCGCACTTTTCACCTGCCAAACACATGCCCACTTCTCCTCTCTGGGGATAATATAAACAAACCAGTGAATTGACTGATGGCCTGACCAACCCATTCACACCGACCCCACAGGAAAAAAAAAAAAAAAAAAAACACCGTAGCCTCCAGCTACTAATTATAATGCTAACTTGCAAAATTTTCCTGCATTTTTAAACAATGGAGAAATGATGGTGAGATGATACTTAGAAGAATGGATTCTTGTCAGTCTCCACTAACAAAAATAGGCAAAACCAAGTCAGCTACGCCTCAGCATCGTTATGTTCGTGGCAGCCATCTTGGGTTTCAGGAGGCACATAGACACGTTATCACAATTATGGTGAAACGCTGAAAACCTGCAAAGGATTTTCAACATACTGGTTAATTGAAAAGCTCTGAGGCATACTTCTTGGAACAAGCCAGTTTCCTGTGCCCACGCATAGAGAAGTATATAGAACCATGGTGGATTCCCAGCTCATGAAGCAAATGATTCTTAAAGGAACGGTATTACCATGTGGATTCTGTTTAATTCTCTGAAACAGACCCGCAGTTTTCACCTGCCATACTAATACCCACTTCTCCTCTCTGGGGATAATAAAAACAAACCAGCGAACTGACAGAGGGCCTGACCAAAACATCCACACCGACCCGACAGGAAAAAAAAAAAAAACACCGTAGCCTCCAGCTACTAATTATAATGCTAACTTGCAAAATTTCCCTGCATTTTAAAACAATGCAAAAATGGTGGTGGGATGATACTTAGAAGAATGGCTTCTTGTCTGTCTCCACTAACAAAAATAGGCAACACCAAGTCAGCTACTCCTCAGGATAGTTATCTCCGTCGCAGCCTTCTTGGGTTTCAGGAGGCACATACAAAAGTTATCACAATTATGGTGAAACGCTGAACACCTGCAAATAATTTTCAACGTAGTGGTTAATTGAAAAGCTCTGCGGCATACTTCTTGGAACAAGCCAGTTACCTGTTCCCACGCAAAGAGGAGTATATAGAACCATGGTGGATTCCCAGCTCATGAAGCAAAGAATTCTTAAAGGAACGGGATTACCATGCGGATCCTGTTTAATTCTCTGAAACAGATCCGCAGTTTTCACCTGCCATACTAATACTCACTTCTCCTCTCTGGGGATAATAAAAACAAACCAGCGAACTGACAGAGGGCCTGACCAACACATCCACACCGACAACACAGGAAAAAAAAAAAAACACCGCAGCCTCCAGCTACTAATTATAATGCTAACTTGCAAAATTTTCCTGCATTTTTAAACAATGGAAAAATGATGGTGAGATGATACTTAGAAGAATGGATTCTTGTCAGTCTCCACTAGCAAAAATAGGCAAAACCAAGTCAGCTACGCCTCAGCATCGTTATGTTCGTGGCAGCCATCTTGGGTTTCAGGAGGCACAAACAAACGTTATCACAATTAGGGTGAAACGCTGAACACCTGCAAATAATTTTCAACGTAGTGGTTAATTGAAAAGCTCTGCGGCATACTTCTTGGAACAAGCCATTTACCTGTTCCCACGCAAAGAGGAGTATATAGAACCATGGTGGATTTCCAGCTGATGAAGTAAAGGATTATTAAAGGAACGGGATGACCATGGGGATCATCGTTAATTCTCTGAAACAGAATCCGCCCTTTTCACCTGCCAAACACATGCCCACTTCTCCTCTCTGGGGATAAAAAAACTAACCAGCGAACTGACAGAGGGCCTGACCCCCCCATCCACATCGCCCACACACAAAAAAAACCGTACCCTCCAGCTACTAATTATAATGCTCACTTGCAAAATTTCCCTCCATTTTAAAACAATGGAAAAATGGTGGTGGGATGATACTTACAAGAATGGCTTCTTGTCAGTCTCCACTAACAAAAATAGGCAACACCAAGTCAGCTACTCCTCAGCATAGTTATGTCCGTCACAGCCTTCTTGGGTTTCAGGAGGCACAAACAAACCTTATCACAATTATGGTGAAATGCTGAACACCTGCAAATAATTTTCAACGTAGTGGTTAATTGAAAAGCTCTGCGGCATACTTCTTGGAACAAGCCAGTTACCTGTTCCCACGCAAAGAGGAGTATATAGAACCATGGTGGATTTCCAGCTGATGAAGTAAAGGATTATGAAAGGAACGGGATGACCATGGGGATCATCGTTAATTCTCTGAAACAGAATCCGCCCTTTTCTCCTGCCAAACACATGCCCACTTCTCCTCTCTGGTTATAATAAAAACTAACCAGCGAACTGACAGAGGGCCTGACCCCCCCATCCACATCGACCACACACAAAAAAAAACCCTACCCTCCAGCTACTAATTATAATGCTAACTTGCAAAATTTCCCTGCATTTTAAAACAATGGAAAAATGGTGGTGGGATGATACTTAGAAGAATGGCTTCTTGTCTGTCTCCACTAACAAAAATAGGCAACACCAAGTCAGCTTCTCCTCAGCATAGTTATGTCCGTCGCAGCCTTCTTGGGTTTCAGGAGGCACATACAAACGTTATCAAAATTATGGTGAAACGCTGAAAACCTGCAAATAATTTTCAACGTACTGGTTAATTTGAAAACTCTCCAGCATACTTCTTGGAACAAGCCAGGTACCTGTGCCCACGCATAGAGGAGTATATAGAAACATGGTGGAATCCCAGCTGATGAAGCAAAGGATTCTTAAAGGAATGAGATGACCATGCGGATCCTGTTTAATTCTCTGAAACAGAATCCGCACTTTTCACCTGCCAAATATATGCCCACTTCTCCTCTCTGGGGATAATAAAAACAAACCAGTGAATTGACAGATGGCCTGATCAACACATCCACTCCGACCCCACAGGAAAAAAAAAAAAAAAACATAGCCTCCAGCTACTAATTATAATGCTAACTTGCAAAATTATCCTGCATTTTTAAACAATGGAAAAATGATGGTGAGATGATACTTAGAAGAATGGATTCTTGTCAGTCTCCAGTAACAAAAATAGGCAAAACCAAGTCAGCTACGCCTCAGCATAGTTATGTTCGTGGCAGCCATCTTGGGTTTCAGGAGGCACAAACAAACGTTATCACAATTATGGTGAAACGCTGAAAACCTGCAAATAATTTTCAACGTACTGGTTAATTTGAAAACTCTCCAGCATACTTCTTGGAACAAGCCAGGTACCTGTGCCCACGCATAGAGGAGTATATAGAAACATGGTGGAATCCCAGCTGATGAAGCAAAGGATTCTTAAAGGAATGAGATGACCATGCGGATCCTGTTTAATTCTCTGAAACAGAATCCGCACTTTTCACCTGCCAAACACATGCCCACGACTCTTCTCTGGGGATAATAAAAACAAACCAGCGATCTGACAGAGGGCCTCAACACCCATCCTGACCGACCCCACAAAAAAAAAAAGTACCCTCCAGCTACTAATTATAATGCCAATTTGCAAAATTTCCCTGCATTTTTAAACAATGGAGAAATGATGGTGGGATGATACTTAGAAGAATGGCTTCTTGTCAGTCTCCACTGACAAAAATAGGCAACACCAAGTCAGCTACGCCTCAGCATAGTTATGTCCGTAGCAGCCATATTTGGTTTCAGTAGGCACATACACACGTTATCACAATTATGGTGAAACACTGAAAACCTGCAAAGGATTTTCAACATACTGGTTAATTGAAAAGCTCTGAGGCATACTTCTTGGAACAAGCCCGTTTCCTGTGCCCACGCATAGAGAAGTATATAGAACCATGGTGGATTCCCAGCTCATGAAGCAAAGGATTCTTAAAGGAACGGGATTACCATGAGGATCCTGTTTAATTCTCTGAAACAGATCCGCAGTTTTCACCTGCCATACTAATACCCACTTCTCCTCTCTGGGGATAATAAAAACAAACCAGCGAACTGACAGAGAGCCTGACCAACACATCCACACCGACCGCACAGGAAAAAAAAAAAAAAAAAAAACACCGTAGCCTCCAGCTAGTAATTATAATGCTAACTTGCCAAATTTTCCTGCATTTTTAAACAATGGAAAAAGGATGGTGAGATGATACTTAGAAGAATGGATTCTTGTCAGTCACCACTAACAAAAATAGGCAAATCCAAGTCAGCTACGCCTCAGCATAGTTATCTTTGTGGCAGCCTTCTTGGGTTTCAGGCGGCACAAACAAACGTTATCACAATTATGGTGAAACGCTGAACACCTGCAAATAATTTTCAACGTAGTGGTTAATTGAAAAGCTCTGCGGCATACTTCTTGGAACAAGCCAGTTAAATGTTCCCACTCAAAGAGGAGTATATAGAACCATGGTGGATTTCCAGCTGATGAAGTAAAGGATTATTAAAGGAACGGGATGACCATGGGGATCATCGTTAATTCTCTGAAACAGAATCCGCCCTTTTCTCCTGCCAAACACATGCCCATTTCTCCTCTCTGGTTATAATAAAAACTAACCAGCGAACTGACAGAGGGCCTGACCCCCCCATCCACATCGACCACACAAAAAAAAAACCATACCCTCCAGCTACTTATTATAATGCTAACTTGCAAAGTTTCCCTGCATTTTAAAAAATGCAAAAATGGTGGTGGGATGATACTTAGAAGAATGGCTTCTTGTCTGTCTCCACTAACAAAAATAGGCAACACCAATTCAGCTACTCCTCAGCATAGTTATGTCCGTCGCAGCCTTCTTGGGTTTCAGGAGGCACATACAAACGTTATCAAAATTATGGTGAAACGCTGAAAACCTGCAAATAATTTTCAACGTACTGGTTAATTTGAAAACTCTCCAGCATACTTCTTGGAACAAGCCAGGTACCTGTGCCCACGCATAGAGGAGTATATAGAAACATGGTGGAATCCCAGCTGATGAAGCAAAGGATTCTTAAAGGAATGAGATGACCATGCGGAACCTATTTAATTCTCTGAAACAGAATAAGCACTTTTCCCCTGCCAAGCACATGCCCACTACTCTTCTCTGGGGATAATAAAAACAAACCAGCGATCTGACAAAGGGCCTGAACACCCATCCTGACTGACCCCACAAAAAAAAAAGTACCCTCCAGCTACTAATTATAATGCCAATTTGCAAAATTTCCCTGCATTTTTAAACAATGGAGAAATGATGGTGGGATGATACTTAGAAGAATGGCTTCTTGTCAGTCTCCACTGACAAAAATAGGCAACACCAAGTCAGCTACGCCTCAGCATAGTTATGTCCGTAGCAGCCATATTTGGTTTCAGTAGGCACTACACACGTTATCACAATTATGGTGAAACGCTGAAAACCTGCAAAGGATTTTCAACATACTGGTTAATTGAAAAGCTCTGAGGCATACTTCTTGGAACAAGCCAGTTTCCTGTGCCCACGCATAGAGAAGTATATAGAACCATGGTGGATTCCCAGCTCATGAAGCAAAGGATTCTTAAAGGAACGGGATTACCATGCGGATCCTGTTTAATTCTCTGAAACAGATCCGCAGTTTTCACCTGCCATACTAATACCCACTTCTCCTCTCTGGGGATAATAAAAACAAACCAGCGAATTGAAAGACGGCCTGACCAACACATCCACACCGACACCACAAGAAAAAAAAAAAAAACACCGTAGCCTCCAGCTACTAATTACAATGCTAACTTGCAAAATTTTCCTGCATTTTTAAACAATGGAAAAATGATGGTGAGATGATACTTAGAAGAATGGATTCTTGTCAGTCTCCACTAACAAAAATAGGCAAAACCAAGTCAGCTACGCCTCAGCATCGTTATGTTCGTGGCAGCCATCTTGGGTTTCAGGAGGCACAAACAAACGTTATCACAATTATGGTGAAACGCTGAACACCTGCAAATAATTTTCAACGTAGTGGTTAATTGAAAAGCTCTGCGGCATACTTCTTGGAACAAGCCTGTTACCTGTTCCCAAGCAAAGAGGAGTATATAGAACCATGGTGGATTTCCAGCTGATGAAGTAAAGGATTATTAAAGGAACGGGATGACCATGGGGATCATCCTTAATTCTCTGAAACAGAATCCGCCCTTTTCACCTGCCAAACACATGCCCACTTCTCCTCTCTGGGGATAATAAAAACTAACCAGCGAACTGACAGAGGGCCTGACCCCCCCATCCACATCTCCCACACACAAACAAAAAAAACCGTACCCTCCAGCTACTAATTATAATGCTAACTTGCAAAATTTCCCAGCATTTTAAAACAATGGAAAAAGGGTGGTGGGATGATACTTAGAATAATGGCTTCTTCTCTGTCTCCACTAACAAAAATAGGCAACACCAAGTCAGCTACTCCTCAGCATAGTTATGTCCGTCGCAGCCTTCTTGGGTTTCAGGAGGCACATACAAACGTTATCAAAATTATGGTGAAACGCTGAAAACCTGCAAATAATTTTCAACGTACTGGTTAATTTGAAAACTCTCCAGCATACTTCTTGGAACAAGCTGGGTACCTGTGCCCACGCATAGAGGAGTATATAGAAACATGGTGGAATCCCAGCTGATGAAGCAAAGGATTCTTAAAAGAATGAGATGACCATGCGGATCCTGTTTAATTCTCTGAAACAGAATCCGCACTTTTCACCTGCCAAACACATGCCCACTACTCTTCTCTGGGGATAATAAAAACAAACCAGCGATCTGACAGAGGGCCTGAACACCCATCCTGACCAACCGCACAAAAAAAAAAAGTACCCTCCAGCTACTAATTATAATGCCAATTTGCAAAATTTCCCTGCATTTTTAAACAATGGAGAAATGATGGTGGGATGATACTTAGAAGAATGGCTTCTTGTCAGTCTCCACTAACAAAAATAGGCAACACCAAGTCAGCTACGCCTCAGCATAGTTATGTCCGTAGCAGCCATATTTGGTTTCAGTAGGCACATACACACGTTATCACAATTATGGTGAAACGCTGAAAACCTGCAAAGGATTTTCAACATACTGGTTAATTGAAAAGCTCTGAGGCATACTTCTTGGAACAAGCCAGTTTCCTGTGCCCACGCATAGAGAAGTATATAGAACCATGGTGGATTCCCAGCTCATGAAGCAAAGGATTCTTAAAGGAACAGGATTACCATGCGGATCCTGTTTAATTCTCTGAAACAGATCCGCAGTTTTCACCTGTCATACTAATACCCACTTCTCGTCTCTGGGGATAATAAAAACAAACCAGCGAACTGACAGAGGGCCTGACCAATACATCCACACCGACCCCACAGGAAAAAAAAAAGAAAACACCGTAGCCTCCAGCTAGTAATTATAATGATAACTTGCAAAATTTCCCTGCATTTTAAAACAATGGAAAAATGGTGGTGGGATGATACTTAGAAGAATGGCTTCTTGTCAGTCTCCACTAACAAAAATAGGCAACACCAAGTCAGCTACTCCTCAGCATAGTTATGTCCGTCGCAGCCTTCCTGGGTTTCAGGAGGCACAAACAAACGTTATCACAATTATGGTGAAACGCTGAACACCTGCAAATAATATTCAACGTACTGGTTAATTGAAAAGCTCTGCGGCATACTTCTTGGAACAAGCCAGTTACCTGTTCCCACGCAAAGAGGAGTATATAGAACCATGGTGGATTTCCAGCTGATGAAGTAAAGGATTATTAAAGGAACGGGATGACCATGGGGATCATCGTTAGTTCTCTGAAACAGAATCCGCCCTTTTCACCTGCCAAACACATGCCCACTTCTCCTCTCTGGGGATAATAAAAACTAACCAGCGAACTGACAGAGGGCCTGACCCCCCCATCCTCATCGACCACACAAAAAAAAAACCGTACCTTCCAGCTACTAATTATAATGCTAACTTGCAAAATTTCCCTGCATTTTAAAACAATGGAAAAATGGTGGTGGGTTGATACTTAGAAGAATGGCTTCTTGTCTGTCTCCACTAACAAAAATAGGCAACACCAAGTCATCTACTCCTCAGCATAGTTATGTTCTTCGCAGATTTCTTGGGTTTCAGGAGGCATATACAAACGTTATCAAAATTATGGTGAAACGCTGAAAAACTGCAAATAATTTTCAACGTACTGGTTAATTTGAAAACTCTCCAGCATACTTCTTGGAACAAGCCAGGTACCTGTGACCACGCATAGAGGAGTATATAGAAACATGGTGGAATCCCAGCTGATGAAGCAAATGATTCTTAAAGGAATGAGATGACCATGGGGATCCTGTTTAATTCTCTGAAACAGAATCCGCACTTTTCACCTGCCAAACACATGCCCACTTCTCCTCTCTGGGGATAATATAAACAAACCAGTGAATTGACTGATGGCCTGACCAACCCATTCACACCGACCCCACAGGAAAAAAAAAAAAAAAAAACACCGTAGCCTCCAGCTAGTAATTATAATGCTAACTTGCAAAATTTTCCTGCATTTTTAAACAATGGAAAAAGGATGGTGTGATGATACTTAGAAGAATGGATTCTTGTCAGTCACCGCTAACAAAAATAGGCAAATCCAAGTCAGCTACGCCTCAGCATAGTTATCTTTGTGGCAGCCTTCTTGGGTTTCAGGCGGCACAAACAAACGTTATCACAATTATGGTGAAACGCTGAACACCTGCAAATAATTTTCAACGTAGTGGTTAATTGAAAAGCTCTGCGGCATACTTCTTGGAACAAGCCAGTTACCTGTTCCGACTCAAAGAGGAGTATATAGAACCATGGTGGATTTCCAGCTGATGAAGTAAAGGATTATTAAAGGAACGGGATGACCATGGGGATCATCGTTAATTCTCTGAAACAGAATCCGCCCTTTTCTCCTGCCAAACACATGCCCATTTCTCCTCTCTGGTTATAATAAAAACTAACCAGCGAACTGACAGAGGGCCTGACCCCCCCATCCACATCGACCACACAAAAAAAAAACCATACCCTCCAGCTACTTATTATAATGCTAACTTGCAAAGTTTCCCTGCATTTTAAAAAATGCAAAAATGGTGGTGGGATGATACTTAGAAGAATGGCTTCTTGTCTGTCTCCACTAACAAAAATAGGCAACACCAATTCAGCTACTCCTCAGCATAGTTATGTCCGTCGCAGCCTTCTTGGGTTTCAGGAGGCACATACAAACGTTATCAAAATTATGGTGAAACGCTGAAAACCTGCAAATAATTTTCAACGTACTGGTTAATTTGAAAACTCTCCAGCATACTTCTTGGAACAAGCCAGGTACCTGTGCCCACGCATAGAGGAGTATATAGAAACATGGTGGAATCCCAGCTGATGAAGCAAAGGATTCTTAAAGGAATGAGATGACCATGCGGAACCTATTTAATTCTCTGAAACAGAATAAGCACTTTTCCCCTGCCAAGCACATGCCCACTACTCTTCTCTGGGGATAATAAAAACAAACCAGCGATCTGACAAAGGGCCTGAACACCCATCCTGACTGACCCCACAAAAAAAAAAGTACCCTCCAGCTACTAATTATAATGCCAATTTGCAAAATTTCCCTGCATTTTTAAACAATGGAGAAATGATGGTGGGATGATACTTAGAAGAATGGCTTCTTGTCAGTCTCCACTGACAAAAATAGGCAACACCAAGTCAGCTACGCCTCAGCATAGTTATGTCCGTAGCAGCCATATTTGGTTTCAGTAGGCACTACACACGTTATCACAATTATGGTGAAACGCTGAAAACCTGCAAAGGATTTTCAACATACTGGTTAATTGAAAAGCTCTGAGGCATACTTCTTGGAACAAGCCAGTTTCCTGTGCCCACGCATAGAGAAGTATATAGAACCATGGTGGATTCCCAGCTCATGAAGCAAAGGATTCTTAAAGGAACGGGATTACCATGCGGATCCTGTTTAATTCTCTGAAACAGATCCGCAGTTTTCACCTGCCATACTAATACCCACTTCTCCTCTCTGGGGATAATAAAAACAAACCAGCGAATTGAAAGACGGCCTGACCAACACATCCACACCGACACCACAAGAAAAAAAAAAAAAACACCGTAGCCTCCAGCTACTAATTACAATGCTAACTTGCAAAATTTTCCTGCATTTTTAAACAATGGAAAAATGATGGTGAGATGATACTTAGAAGAATGGATTCTTGTCAGTCTCCACTAACAAAAATAGGCAAAACCAAGTCAGCTACGCCTCAGCATCGTTATGTTCGTGGCAGCCATCTTGGGTTTCAGGAGGCACAAACAAACGTTATCACAATTATGGTGAAACGCTGAACACCTGCAAATAATTTTCAACGTAGTGGTTAATTGAAAAGCTCTGCGGCATACTTCTTGGAACAAGCCTGTTACCTGTTCCCAAGCAAAGAGGAGTATATAGAACCATGGTGGATTTCCAGCTGATGAAGTAAAGGATTATTAAAGGAACGGGATGACCATGGGGATCATCCTTAATTCTCTGAAACAGAATCCGCCCTTTTCACCTGCCAAACACATGCCCACTTCTCCTCTCTGGGGATAATAAAAACTAACCAGCGAACTGACAGAGGGCCTGACCCCCCCATCCACATCTCCCACACACAAACAAAAAAAACCGTACCCTCCAGCTACTAATTATAATGCTAACTTGCAAAATTTCCCAGCATTTTAAAACAATGGAAAAAGGGTGGTGGGATGATACTTAGAATAATGGCTTCTTCTCTGTCTCCACTAACAAAAATAGGCAACACCAAGTCAGCTACTCCTCAGCATAGTTATGTCCATCGCAGCCTTCTTGGGTTTCAGGAGGCACATACAAACGTTATCAAAATTATGGTGAAACGCTGAAAACCTGCAAATAATTTTCAACGTACTGGTTAATTTGAAAACTCTCCAGCATACTTCTTGGAACAAGCTGGGTACCTGTGCCCACGCATAGAGGAGTATATAGAAACATGGTGGAATCCCAGCTGATGAAGTAAAGGATTCTTAAAAGAATGAGATGACCATGCGGATCCTGTTTAATTCTCTGAAACAGAATCCGCACTTTTCACCTGCCAAACACATGCCCACTACTCTTCTCTGGGGATAATAAAAACAAAGAAGCGATCTGACAGAGGGCCTGAACACCCATCCTGACCAACCGCACAAAAAAAAAAAGTACCCTCCAGCTACTAATTATAATGCCAATTTGCAAAATTTCCCTGCATTTTTAAACAATGGAGAAATGATGGTGGGATGATACTTAGAAGAATGGCTTCTTGTCAGTCTCCACTAACAAAAATAGGCAACACCAAGTCAGCTACGCCTCAGCATAGTTATGTCCGTAGCAGCCATATTTGGTTTCAGTAGGCACATACACACGTTATCACAATTATGGTGAAACGCTGAAAACCTGCAAAGGATTTTCAACCTACTGGTTAATTGAAAAGCTCTGAGGCATACTTCTTGGAACAAGCCAGTTTCCTGTGCCCACGCATAGAGAAGTATATAGAACCATGGTGGATTCCCAGCTCATGAAGCAAAGGATTCTTAAAGGAACAGGATTACCATGCGGATCCTGTTTAATTCTCTGAAACAGATCCGCAGTTTTCACCTGTCATACTAATACCCACTTCTCGTCTCTGGGGATAATAAAAACAAACCAGCGAACTGACAGAGGGCCTGACCAACACATCCACACCGACCCCACAGGAAAAAAAAAAGAAAACACCGTAGCCTCCAGCTAGTAATTATAATGATAACTTGCAAAATTTCCCTGCATTTTAAAACAATGGAAAAATGGTGGTGGGATGATACTTAGAAGAATGGCTTCTTGTCAGACTCCACTAACAAAAATAGGCAACACCAAGTCAGCTACTCCTCAGCATAGTTATGTCCGTCGCAGCCTTCCTGGGTTTCAGGAGGCACAAACAAACGTTATCACAATTATGGTGAAACGCTGAACACCTGCAAATAATATTCAACGTACTGGTTAATTGAAAAGCTCTGCGGCATACTTCTTGGAACAAGCCAGTTACCTGTTCCCACGCAAAGAGGAGTATATAGAACCATGGTGGATTTCCAGCTGATGAAGTAAAGGATTATTAAAGGAACGGGATGACCATGGGGATCATCGTTAATTCTCTGAAACAGAATCCGCCCTTTTCACCTGCCAAACACATGCCCACTTCTCCTCTCTGGGGATAATAAAAACTAACCAGCGAACTGACAGAGGGCCTGACCCCCCCATCCTCATCGACCACACAAAAAAAAAACCGTACCTTCCAGCTACTAATTATAATGCTAACTTGCAAAATTTCCCTGCATTTTAAAACAATGGAAAAATGGTGGTGGGTTGATACTTAGAAGAATGGCTTCTTGTCTGTCTCCACTAACAAAAATAGGCAACACCAAGTCATCTACTCCTCAGCATAGTTATGTCCGTCGCAGACTTCTTGGGTTTCAGGAGGCACATAGAAACGTTATCAAAATTATGGTGAAACGCTGAAAAACTGCAAATAATTTTCAACGTACTGGTTAATTTGAAAACTCTCCAGCATACTTCTTGGAACAAGCCAGGTACCTGTGCCCACGCATAGAGGAGTATATAGAAACATGGTGGAATCCCAGCTGATGAAGCAAATGATTCTTAAAGGAATGAGATGACCATGCGGATCCTGTTTAATTCTCTGAAACAGAATCCGCACTTTTCACCTGCCAAACACATGCCCACTTCTCCTCTCTGGGGATAATATAAACAAACCAGTGAATTGACTGATGGCCTGACCAACCCATTCACACCGACCCCACAGGAAAAAAAAAAAAAAAAAAACACCGTAGCCTCCAGCTACTAATTATAATGCTAACTTGCAAAATTTTCCTGCATTTTTAAACAATGGAAAAATGATGGTGAGATGATACTTAGAAGAATGGATTCTTGTCAGTCTCCACTAACAAAAATAGGCAAAACCAAGTCAGCTACGCCTCAGCATCGTTATGTTCGTGGCAGCCATCTTGGGTTTCAGGAGGCACATAGACACGTTATCACAATTATGGTGAAACGCTGAAAACCTGCAAAGGATTTTCAACATACTGGTTAATTGAAAAGCTCTGAGGCATACTTCTTGGAACAAGCCAGTTTCCTGTGCCCACGCATAGAGAAGTATATAGAACCATGGTGGATTCCCAGCTCATGAAGCAAATGATTCTTAAAGGAACGGTATTACCATGTGGATTCTGTTTAATTCTCTGAAACAGACCCGCAGTTTTCACGTGCCATACTAATACCCACTTCTCCTCTCTCGTTATAATAAAAACTAACCAGCGAACTGACAGAGGGCCTGACCAAAACATCCACACCGACCCGACAGGAAAAAAAAAAAAAACACCGTAGCCTCCAGCTACTAATTATAATGCTAACTTGCAAAATTTCCCTGCATTTTAAAACAATGCAAAAATGGTGGTGGGATGATACTTAGAAGAATGGCTTCTTGTCTGTCTCCACTAACAAAAATAGGCAACACCAAGTCAGCTACTCCTCAGGATAGTTATCTCCGTCGCAGCCTTCTTGGGTTTCAGGAGGCACATACAAAAGTTATCACAATTATGGTGAAACGCTGAACACCTGCAAATAATTT
The DNA here is from genome assembly GCF_041146395.1 of Eulemur rufifrons. Lineage (NCBI taxonomy): Eukaryota > Metazoa > Chordata > Mammalia > Primates > Lemuridae > Eulemur > Eulemur rufifrons. The sequence goes on from NW_027182880.1 coordinate 91,600, forward strand.
TCAACGTAGTGGTTAATTGAAAAGCTCTGCGGCATACTTCTTGGAACAAGCCAGTTACCTGTTCCCACGCAAAGAGGAGTATATAGAACCATGGTGGATTCCCAGCTCATGAAGCAAAGAATTCTTAAAGGAACGGGATTACCATGCGGATCCTGTTTAATTCTCTGAAACAGATCCGCAGTTTTCACCTGCCATACTAATACTCACTTCTCCTCTCTGGGGATAATAAAAACAAACCAGCGAACTGACAGAGGGCCTGACCAACACATCCACACCGACAACACAGGAAAAAAAAAAAAACACCGCAGCCTCCAGCTACTAATTATAATGCTAACTTGCAAAATTTTCCTGCATTTTTAAACAATGGAAAAATGATGGTGAGATGATACTTAGAAGAATGGATTCTTGTCAGTCTCCACTAGCAAAAATAGGCAAAACCAAGTCAGCTACGCCTCAGCATCGTTATGTTCGTGGCAGCCATCTTGGGTTTCAGGAGGCACAAACAAACGTTATCACAATTAGGGTGAAACGCTGAACACCTGCAAATAATTTTCAACGTAGTGGTTAATTGAAAAGCTCTGCGGCATACTTCTTGGAACAAGCCATTTACCTGTTCCCACGCAAAGAGGAGTATATAGAACCATGGTGGATTTCCAGCTGATGAAGTAAAGGATTATTAAAGGAACGGGATGACCATGGGGATCATCGTTAATTCTCTGAAACAGAATCCGCCCTTTTCACCTGCCAAACACATGCCCACTTCTCCTCTCTGGGGATAATAAAAACTAACCAGCGAACTGACAGAGGGCCTGACCCCCCCATCCTCATCGACCACACAAAAAAAAAACCGTACCTTCCAGCTACTAATTATAATGCTAACTTGCAAAATTTCCCTGCATTTTAAAACAATGGAAAAATGGTGGTGGGTTGATACTTAGAAGAATGGCTTCTTGTCTGTCTCCACTAACAAAAATAGGCAACACCAAGTCATCTACTCCTCAGCATAGTTATGTCCTTCGCAGACTTCTTGGGTTTCAGGAGGCACATACAAACGTTATCAAAATTATGGTGAAACGCTGAAAAACTGCAAATAATTTTCAACGTACTGGTTAATTTGAAAACTCTCCAGCATACTTCTTGGAACAAGCCAGGTACCTGTGCCCACGCATAGAGGAGTATATAGAAACATGGTGGAATCCCAGCTGATGAAGCAAATGATTCTTAAAGGAATGAGATGACCATGCGGATCCTGTTTAATTCTCTGAAACAGAATCCGCACTTTTCACCTGCCAAACACATGCCCACTTCTCCTCTCTGGGGATAATATAAACAAACCAGTGAATTGACTGATGGCCTGACCAACCCATTCACACCGACCCCACAGGAAAAAAAAAAAAAAAAAAAACACCGTAGCCTCCAGCTAGTAATTATAATGCTAACTTGCAAAATTTTCCTGCATTTTTAAACAATGGAAAAAGGATGGTGAGATGATACTTAGAAGAATGGATTCTTGTCAGTCACCACTAACAAAAATAGGCAAATCCAAGTCAGCTACGCCTCAGCATAGTTATCTTTGTGGCAGCCTTCTTGGGTTTCAGGCGGCACAAACAAACGTTATCACAATTATGGTGAAACGCTGAACACCTGCAAATAATTTTCAACGTAGTGGTTAATTGAAAAGCTCTGCGGCATACTTCTTGGAACAAGCCAGTTACCTGTTCCCACTCAAAGAGGAGTATATAGAACCATGGTGGATTTCCAGCTGATGAAGTAAAGGATTATTAAAGGAACGGGATGACCATGGGGATCATCGTTAATTCTCTGAAACAGAATCCGCCCTTTTCTCCTGCCAAACACATGCCCATTTCTCCTCTCTGGTTATAATAAAAACTAACCAGCGAACTGACAGAGGGCCTGACCCCCCCATCCACATCGATCACACAAAAAAAAAACCATACCCTCCAGCTACTTATTATAATGCTAACTTGCAAAGTTTCCCTGCATTTTAAAAAATGCAAAAATGGTGGTGGGATGATACTTAGAAGAATGGCTTCTTGTCTGTCTCCACTAACAAAAATAGGCAACACCAATTCAGCTACTCCTCAGCATAGTTATGTCCGTCGCAGCCTTCTTGGGTTTCAGGAGGCACATACAAACGTTATCAAAATTATGGTGAAACGCTGAAAACCTGCAAATAATTTTCAACGTACTGGTTAATTTGAAAACTCTCCAGCATACTTCTTGGAACAAGCCAGGTACCTGTGCCCACGCATAGAGGAGTATATAGAAACATGGTGGAATCCCAGCTGATGAAGCAAAGGATTCTTAAAGGAATGAGATGACCATGCGGAACCTATTTAATTCTCTGAAACAGAATAAGCACTTTTCCCCTGCCAAGCACATGCCCACTACTCTTCTCTGGGGATAATAAAAACAAACCAGCGATCTGACAAAGGGCCTGAACACCCATCCTGACTGATCCCACAAAAAAAAAAGTACCCTCCAGCTACTAATTATAATGCCAATTTGCAAAATTTCCCTGCATTTTTAAACAATGGAGAAATGATGGTGGGATGATACTTAGAAGAATGGCTTCTTGTCAGTCTCCACTGACAAAAATAGGCAACACCAAGTCAGCTACGCCTCAGCATAGTTATGTCCGTAGCAGCCATATTTGGTTTCAGTAGGCACTACACACGTTATCACAATTATGGTGAAACGCTGAAAACCTGCAAAGGATTTTCAACATACTGGTTAATTGAAAAGCTCTGAGGCATACTTCTTGGAACAAGCCAGTTTCCTGTGCCCACGCATAGAGAAGTATATAGAACCATGGTGGATTCCCAGCTCATGAAGCAAATGATTCTTAAAGGAACGGTATTACCATGTGGATTCTGTTTAATTCTCTGAAACAGACCCGCAGTTTTCACCTGCCATACTAATACCCACTTCTCCTCTCTGGGGATAATAAAAACAAACCAGCGAACTGACAGAGGGCCTGACCAAAACATCCACACCGACCCGACAGGAAAAAAAAAAAAAAACACCGTAGCCTCCAGCTACTAATTATAATGCTAACTTGCAAAATTTCCCTGCATTTTAAAACAATGCAAAAATGGTGGTGGGATGATACTTAGAAGAATGGCTTCTTGTCTGTCTCTACTAACAAAAATAGGCAACACCAAGTCAGCTACTCCTCAGGATAGTTATCTCCGTCGCAGCCTTCTTGGGTTTCAGGAGGCACATACAAAAGTTATCACAATTATGGTGAAACGCTGAACACCTGCAAATAATTTTCAACGTAGTGGTTAATTGAAAAGCTCTGCGGCATACTTCTTGGAACAAGCCAGTTACCTGTTCCCACGCAAAGAGGAGTATATAGAACCATGGTGGATTCCCAGCTCATGAAGCAAAGAATTCTTAAAGGAACGGGATTACCATGCGGATCCTGTTTAATTCTCTGAAACAGATCCGCAGTTTTCACCTGCCATACTAATACTCACTTCTCCTCTCTGGGGATAATAAAAACAAACCAGCGAACTGACAGAGGGCCTGACCAACACATCCACACCGACAACACAGGAAAAAAAAAAAAACACCGCAGCCTCCAGCTACTAATTATAATGCTAACTTGCAAAATTTTCCTGCATTTTTAAACAATGGAAAAATGATGGTGAGATGATACTTAGAAGAATGGATTCTTGTCAGTCTCCACTAGCAAAAATAGGCAAAACCAAGTCAGCTACGCCTCAGCATCGTTATGTTCGTGGCAGCCATCTTGGGTTTCAGGAGGCACAAACAAACGTTATCACAATTAGGGTGAAACGCTGAACACCTGCAAATAATTTTCAACGTAGTGGTTAATTGAAAAGCTCTGCGGCATACTTCTTGGAACAAGCCAGTTACCTGTTCCCACGCAAAGAGGAGTATATAGAGCCATGGTGGATTTCCAGCTGATGAAGTAAAGGATTATTAAAGGAACGGGATGACCATGGGGATCATCATTAATTCTCTGAAACAGAATCCGCCCTTTTCTCCTGCCAAACACATGCCCACTACTCCTCTCTGGTTATAATAAAAACTAACCAGCGAACTGACAGAGGGCCTGACCCCCCCATCCACATCGACCACACACACAAAAAAACCGTACCCTCCAGCTACTAATTATAATGCTAACTTGCAAAATTTCCCTGCATTTTAAAACAATGGAAAAATGGTGGTGGGATGATACTTAGAAGAATGGCTTCTTGTCTGTCTCCACTAACAAAAATAGGCAACACCAAGTCAGCTTCTCCTCAGCATAGTTATGTCCGTCGCAGCCTTCTTGGGTTTCAGGAGGCACATACAAACGTTATCAAAATTATGGTGAAACGCTGAAAACCTGCAAATAATTTTCAACGTACTGGTTAATTTGAAAACTCTCCAGCATACTTCTTGGAACAAGCCAGGTACCTGTGCCCACGCATAGAGGAGTATATAGAAACATGGTGGAATCCCAGCTGATGAAGCAAAGGATTCTTAAAGGAATGAGATGACCATGCGGATCCTGTTTAATTCTCTGAAACAGAATCCGCACTTTTCACCTGCCAAATATATGCCCACTTCTCCTCTCTGGGGATAATAAAAACAAACCAGTGAATTGACAGATGGCCTGATCAACACATCCACACCGACCCCACAGGAAAAAAAAAAAAACAACATAGCCTCCAGCTACTAATTATAATGCTAACTTGCAAAATTATCCTGCATTTTTAAACAATGGAAAAATGATGGTGAGATGATACTTAGAAGAATGGATTCTTGTCAGTCTCCAGTAACAAAAATAGGCAAAACCAAGTCAGCTACGCCTCAGCATAGTTATGTTCGTGGCAGCCATCTTGGGTTTCAGGAGGCACAAACAAACGTTATCACAATTATGGTGAAACGCTGAACACCTGCAAATAATTTTCAACGTACTGCTTAATTGAAAAGTTCTGCGGCATACTTCTTGGAACAAGCCAGTTACCTGTTCCCACGCAAAGAGGAGTATATAGAACCATGGTGGATTTCCAACTGATGAAGTAAAGGATTATTAAAGGAACGGGATGACCATGCGGATCATCGTTAATTCTCTGAAACAGAATCCGCCCTTTTCTCCTGCCAAACACATGCCCACTTCTCCTCTCTCGTTATAATAAAAACTAACCAGCGAACTGACAGAGGGCCTGACCCCCCCATCCACATCGACCACAAACAAAAAAGAACCGTACCCTCCAGCTACTAATTATAATGCTAACTTGCAAAATTTCCCTGAATTTTAAAACAATGGAAAACTGGTGGTGGGATGATACTTAGAAGAATGGCTTCTTGTCTGTCTCCACTAACAAAAATAGGCAACACCAAGTCAGCTTCTCCTCAGCATAGTTATTTCCGTCGCAGCCTTCTAGGGTTTCAGGAGGCACATACAAACGTTATCAAAATTATGGTGAAACGCTGAAAACCTGCAAATAATTTTCAACGTACTGGTTAATTTGAAAACTCTCCAGCATACTTCTTGGAACAAGCCAGGTACCTGTGCCCACGCATAGAGGAGTATATAGAAACATGGTGGAATCCCAGCTGATGAAGCAAAGGATACTTAAAGGAATGAGATGACCATGCGGATCCTGTTTAATTCTCTGAAACAGAATCCGCACTTTTCACCTGCCAAATATATGCCCACTTCTCCTCTCTGGGGATAATAAAAACAAACCAGTGAATTGACAGATGGCCTGATCAACACATCCACACCGACCCCACAGGAAAAAAAAAAAAAAACAACGTAGCCTCCAGCTACTAATTATAATGCTAACTTGCAAAATTATCCTGCATTTTTAAACAATGGAAAAATGATGGTGAGATGATACTTAGAAGAATGGATTCTTGTCAGTCTCCAGTAACAAAAATAGGCAAAACCAAGTCAGCTACGCCTCAGCATAGTTATGTTCGTGGCAGCCATCTTGGGTTTCAGGCGGCACAAACAAACGTTATCACAATTATGGTGAAACGCTGAACAACTGCAAATAATTTTCAACGTACTGCTTAATTGAAAAGCTCTGCGGCATACTTCTTGGCACAAGCCAGTTACCTGTTCCCACGCAAAGAGGAGTATATAGAACCATGGTGGGTTTCCAACTGATGAAGTAAAGGATTATTAAAGGAACGGGATGACCATGGGGATCATCGTTAATTCTCTGAAACAGAATCCGCCATTTTCAGCTGCCAAACACATGCCCACTTCTCCTCTCTGTGGATAATAAAAACTAACCAGCGAACTGACAGAAGGCCTCACCCCCCCATCCACATGGACCACACACACAAAAAAAACCGTACCCTCCAGCTACTAATTATAATGCTAACTTGCAAAATTTCCCTGCATTTTAAAACAATGGAAAAATGGTGGTGGGATGCTACTTAGAAGAATGGCTTCTTGTCTGTCTCCACTAACAAAAATAGGCATCACCAAGTCAGCTACTCCTCAGCATAGTTATGTCCGTCGCAGACTTCTTGGGTTTCAGGAGGCACGTACAAACGTTATCAAAATTATGGTGAAACGCTGAAAACCTGCAAATAATTTTCAACGTACTGGTTAATTTGAAAACTCTCCAGCATACTTCTTGGAACAAGCCAGGTACCTGTGCCCACGCATAGAGGATTATATAGAAACATGGTGGAATCCCAGCTGATGAAGCAAAGGATTCTTAAAGCAATGAGATGACCATGCGGATCCTGTTTAATTCTCTGAAACAGAATCCGCACTTTTCACCTGCCAAACACATGCCCACGACTCTTCTCTGGGGATAATAAAAACAAACCAGCGATCTGACAGAGGGCCTCAACACCCATCCTGACCGACCCCACAAAAAAATAAAGTACCCTCCAGCTACTAATTATAATGCCAATTTGCAAAATTTCCCTGCATTTTTAAACAATGGAGAAATGATGGTGGGATGATACTTAGAAGAATGGCTTCTTGTCAGTCTCCACTGACAAAAATAGGCAACACCAAGTCAGCTACGCCTCAGCATAGTTATGTCCGTAGCAGCCATATTTGGTTTCAGTAGGCACATACACACGTTATCACAATTATGGTGAAACGCTGAAAACCTGCAAAGGATTTTCAACATACTGGTTAATTGAAAAGCTCTGAGGCATACTTCTTGGAACAAGCCAGTTTCCTGTGCCCACGCATAGAGAAGTATATAGAACCATGGTGGATTCCCAGCTCATGAAGCAAAGGATTCTTAAAGGAACGGGATTACCATGAGGATCCTGTTTAATTCTCTGAAACAGATCCGCAGTTTTCACCTGCCATACTAATACCCACTTCTCCTCTCTGGGGATAATAAAAACAAACCAGCGAACTGACAGAGGGCCTGACCAACACATCCACACCGACCGCACAGGAAAAAAAAAAAAAAAAAAACACCGTAGCCTCCAGCTAGTAATTATAATGCTAACTTGCCAAATTTTCCTGCATTTTTAAACAATGGAAAAAGGATGGTGAGATGATACTTAGAAGAATGGATTCTTGTCAGTCACCACTAACAAAAATAGGCAAATCCAAGTCAGCTACGCCTCAGCATAGTTATCTTTGTGGCAGCCTTCTTGGGTTTCAGGCGGCACAAACAAACGTTATCACAATTAGGGTGAAACGCTGAACACCTGCAAATAATTTTCAACGTAGTGGTTAATTGAAAAGCTCTGCGGCATACTTCTTGGAACAAGCCAGTTACCTGTTCCCACGCAAAGAGGAGTATATAGAACCATGGTGGATTTCCAGCTGATGAAGTAAAGTATTATTAAAGGAACGGGATGACCATGGGGATCATCGTTAATTCTCTGAAACAGAATCCGCCCTTTTCTCCTGCCAAACACATGCCCATTTCTCCTCTCTGGTTATAATAAAAACTAACCAGCGAACTGACAGAGGGCCTGACCCCCCCATCCACATCGACCACACAAAAAAAAAACCATACCCTCCAGCTACTTATTATAATGCTAACTTGCAAAGTTTCCCTGCATTTTAAAAAATGCAAAAATGGTGGTGGGATGATACTTAGAAGAATGGCTTCTTGTCTGTCTCCACTAACAAAAATAGGCAACACCAATTCAGCTACTCCTCAGCATAGTTATGTCCGTCGCAGCCTTCTTGGGTTTCAGGAGGCACATACAAACGTTATCAAAATTATGGTGAAACGCTGAAAACCTGCAAATAATTTTCAACGTACTGGTTAATTTGAAAACTCTCCAGCATACTTCTTGGAACAAGCCAGGTACCTGTGCCCACGCATAGAGGAGTATATAGAAACATGGTGGAATCCCAGCTGATGAAGCAAAGGATTCTTAAAGGAATGAGATGACCATGCGGAACCTATTTAATTCTCTGAAACAGAATAAGCACTTTTCCCCTGCCAAGCACATGCCCACTACTCTTCTCTGGGGATAATAAAAACAAACCAGCGATCTGACAAAGGGCCTGAACACCCATCCTGACTGACCCCACAAAAAAAAAAGTACCCTCCAGCTACTAATTATAATACCAATTTGCAAAATTTCCCTGCATTTTTAAACAATGGAGAAATGATGGTGGGATGATACTTAGAAGAATGGCTTCTTGTCAGTCTCCACTGACAAAAATAGGCAACACCAAGTCAGCTACGCCTCAGCATAGTTATGTCCGTAGCAGCCATATTTGGTTTCAGTAGGCACTACACACGTTATCACAATTATGGTGAAACGCTGAAAACCTGCAAAGGATTTTCAACATACTGGTTAATTGAAAAGCTCTGAGGCATACTTCTTGGAACAAGCCAGTTTCCTGTGCCCACGCATAGAGAAGTATATAGAACCATGGTGGATTCCCAGCTCATGAAGCAAAGGATTCTTAAAGGAACGGGATTACCATGCGGATCCTGTTTAATTCTCTGAAACAGATCCGCAGTTTTCACCTGCCATACTAATACCCACTTCTCCTCTCTGGGGATAATAAAAACAAACCAGCGAACTGACAGAGGGCCTGACCAACACATCCACACCGACCGCACAGGAAAAAAAAAAAAAAAAAAAAAACACCGTAGCCTCCAGCTAGTAATTATAATGCTAACTTGCCAAATTTTCCTGCATTTTTAAACAATGGAAAAAGGATGGTGAGATGATACTTAGAAGAATGGATTCTTGTCAGTCACCACTAACAAAAATAGGCAAATCCAAGTCAGCTACGCCTCAGCATAGTTATCTTTGTGGCAGCCTTCTTGGGTTTCAGGCGGCACAAACAAACGTTATCACAATTATGGTGAAACGCTGAACACCTGCAAATAATTTTCAACGTAGTGGTTAATTGAAAAGCTCTGCGACATACTTCTTGGAACAAGCCAGTTACCTGTTCCCACGCAAAGAGGAGTATATAGAACCATGGTGGATTTCCAGCTGATGAAGTAAAGTATTATTAAAGGAACGGGATGACCATGGGGATCATCGTTAATTCTCTGAAACAGAATCCGCCCTTTTCTCCTGCCAAACACATGCCCATTTCTCCTCTCTGGTTATAATAAAAACTAACCAGCGAACTGACAGAGGGCCTGACCCCCCCATCCACATCGACCACACAAAAAAAAAACCATACCCTCCAGCTACTTATTATAATGCTAACTTGCAAAGTTTCCCTGCATTTTAAAAAATGCAAAAATGGTGGTGGGATGATACTTAGAAGAATGGCTTCTTGTCTGTCTCCACTAACAAAAATAGGCAACACCAATTCAGCTACTCCTCAGCATAGTTATGTCCGTCGCAGCCTTCTTGGGTTTCAGGAGGCACATACAAACGTTATCAAAATTATGGTGAAACGCTGAAAACCTGCAAATAATTTTCAACGTACTGGTTAATTTGAAAACTCTCCAGCATACTTCTTGGAACAAGCCAGGTACCTGTGCCCACGCATAGAGGAGTATATAGAAACATGGTGGAATCCCAGCTGATGAAGCAAAGGATTCTTAAAGGAATGAGATGACCATGCGGAACCTATTTAATTCTCTGAAACAGAATAAGCACTTTTCCCCTGCCAAGCACATGCCCACTACTCTTCTCTGGGGATAATAAAAACAAACCAGCGATCTGACAAAGGGCCTGAACACCCATCCTGACTGACCCCACAAAAAAAAAAGTACCCTCCAGCTACTAATTATAATGCCAATTTGCAAAATTTCCCTGCATTTTTAAACAATGGAGAAATGATGGTGGGATGATACTTAGAAGAATGGCTTCTTGTCAGTCTCCACTGACAAAAATAGGCAACACCAAGTCAGCTACGCCTCAGCATAGTTATGTCCGTAGCAGCCATATTTGGTTTCAGTAGGCACTACACACGTTATCACAATTATGGTGAAACGCTGAAAACCTGCAAAGGATTTTCAACATACTGGTTAATTGAAAAGCTCTGAGGCATACTTCTTGGAACAAGACAGTTTCCTGTGCCCACGCATAGAGAAGTATATAGAACCATGGTGGATTCCCAGCTCATGAAGCAAAGGATTCTTAAAGGAACGGGATTACCATGCGGATCCTGTTTAATTCTCTGAAACAGATCCGCAGTTTTCACCTGCCATACTAATACCCACTTCTCCTCTCTGGGGATAATAAAAACAAACCAGCGAATTGAAAGACGGCCTGACCAACACATCCACACCGACCCCACAAGAAAAAAAAAAAAAACACCGTAGCCTCCAGCTACTAATTACAATGCTAACTTGCAAAATTTTCCTGCATTTTTAAACAATGGAAAAATGATGGTGAGATGATACTTAGAAGAATGGATTCTTGTCAGTCTCCACTAACAAAAATAGGCAAAACCAAGTCAGCTACGCCTCAGCATCGTTATGTTCGTGGCAGCCATCTTGGGTTTCAGGAGGCACAAACAAACGTTATCACAATTATGGTGAAACGCTGAACACCTGCAAATAATTTTCAACGTACTGGTTAATTGAAAAGCTCTGCGGCATACTTCTTGGAACAAGCCAGTTACCTGTTCCCACGCAAAGAGGAGTATATAGAACCATGGTGGATTTCCAGCTGATGAAGTAAAGGATTATTAAAGGAACGGGATGACCATGGGGATCATCGTTAATTCTCTGAAACAGAATCCGCCCTTTTCACCTGCCAAACACATGCCCACTTCTCCTCTCTGGGGATAAAAAAACTAACCAGCGAACTGACAGAGGGCCTGACCCCCCCATCCACATCGCCCACACACAAAAAAAAACCGTACCCTCCAGCTACTAATTATAATGCTCACTTGCAAAATTTCCCTCCATTTTAAAACTATGGAAAAATGGTGGTGGGATGATACTTAGAAGAATGGCTTCTTGTCAGTCTCCACTAACAAAAATAGGAAACACCAAGTCAGCTACTCCTCAGCATAGTTATGTCCGTCGCAGCCTTCTTGGGTTTCAGGAGGCACAAACAAACGTTATCACAATTATGGTGAAATGCTGAACACCTGCAAATAATTTTCAACGTAGTGGTTAATTGAAAAGCTCTGCGGCATACTTCTTGGAACAAGCCAGTTACCTGTTCCCACGCAAAGAGGAGTATATAGAACCATGGTGGATTTCCAGCTGATGAAGTAAAGGATTATTAAAGGAACGGGATGACCATGGGGATCATCGTTAATTCTCTGAAACAGAATCCGCCCTTTTCTCCTGCCAAACACATGCCCACTTCTCCTCTCTGGGGATAATAAAAACTAACCAGCGAACTGACAGAGGGCCTGACCCCCCCATCCACATCGACCACACACAAAAAAAAACCGTACCCTACTGCTACTAATTATAATGCTAACTTGCAAAATTTCCCTGCATTTTAAAACAATGGAAAAATGGTGGTGGGATGATACTTAGAAGAATGGCTTCTTGTCTGTCTCCACTAACAAAAATAGGCAACACCAAGTCAGCTTCTCCTCAGCATAGTTATGTCCGTCGCAGCCTTCTTGGGTTTCAGGAGGCACATACAAACGTTATCAAAATTATGGTGAAACGCTGAAAACCTGCAAATAATTTTCAACGTACTGGTTAATTTGAAAACTCTCCAGCATACTTCTTGGATCAAGCCAGGTACCTGTGCCCACGCATAGAGGAGTATATAGAAACATGGTGGAATCCCAGCTGATGAAGCAAAGGATTCTTAAAGGAATGAGATGACCATGCGGATCCTGTTTAATTCTCTGAAACAGAATCCGCAATTTTCACCTGCCAAATATATGCCCACTTCTCCTCTCTGGGGATAATAAAAACAAACCAGTGAATTGACAGATGGCCTGATCAACACATCCACACCGACCCCACAGGAAAAAAAAAAAAAAACAACGTAGCCTCCAGCTACTAATTATAATGTTAACTTGCAAAATTATCCTGCATTTTTAAACAATGGAAAAATGATGGTGAAATGATACTTAGAAGAATGGATTCTTGTCAGTCTCCACTAACAAAAATAGGCAAAACCAAGTCAGCTACGCCTCAGCATAGTTATGTTCGTGGCAGCCATCTTGGGTTTCAGGAGGCACAAACAAACGTTATCACAATTATGGTGAAACGCTGAACACCTGCAAATAATTTTCAACGTACTGCTTAATTGAAAAGTTCTGCGGCATACTTCTTGGAACAAGCCAGTTACCTGTTCCCACGCAAAGAGGAGTATATAGAACCATGGTGGGTTTCCAACTGATGAAGTAAAGGATTATTAAAGGAACGGGATGACCATGGGGATCATCGTTAATTCTCTGAAACAGAATCCGCCCTCTTCACCTGCCAAACACATGCCCACTTCTCCTCTCTGGGGATAATAAAAACTAACCAGCGAACTGACAGAAGGCCTGACCCCCCCATCCACATCGACCACACACAAAAAAAACCGTACCCTCCAGCTACTAATTATAATGCTAACTTGCAAAATTTCCCTGCATTTTAAAACAATGGAAAAATGGTGGTGGGATGATACTTAGAAGAATGGCTTCTTGTCTGTCTCCACTAAAAAAAATAGGCAACACCAAGTCAGCTACTCCTCAGCATAGTTATGTCCGTCGCAGACTTCTTGGGTTTCAGGAGGCACATACAAACGTTATCAAAATTATGGTGAAACGCTGAAAACCTGCAAATAATTTTCAACGTACTGGTTAATTTGAAAACTCTCCAGCATACTTCTTGGAACAAGCCAGGTACCTGTGCCCACGCATAGAGGAGTATATAGAAACATGGTGGAATCCCAGCTGATGAAGCAAAGGATTCTTAAAGGAATGAGATGACCATGCGGATCCTGTTTAATTCTCTGAAACAGAATCCGCACTTTTCACCTGCCAAACACATGCCCACTACTCTTCTCTGGGGATAATAAAAACAAACCAGCGATCTGACAGAGGGCCTAAACACCCATCCTGACCGACCCCACAAAAAAAAAAAGTACCCTCCAGCTACTAATTATAATGCCAATTTGCAAAATTTCCCTGCATTTTTAAACAATGGAGAAATGATGGTGGGATGATACTTAGAAGAATGGCTTCTTGTCAGTCTCCACTGACAAAAATAGGCAACACCAAGTCAGCTACGCCTCAGCATAGTTATGTCCGTAGCAGCCATATTTGGTTTCAGTAGGCACATACACACGTTATCACAATTATGGTGAAACGCTGAAAACCTGCAAAGGATTTTCAACATACTGGTTAATTGAAAAGCTCTGAGGCATACTTCTTGGAACAAGCCAGTTTCCTGTGCCCACGCATAGAGAAGTATATAGAACCATGGTGGATTCCCAGCTCATGAAGCAAAGGATTCTTAAAGGAACGGGATTACCATGCGGATCCAGTTTAATTCTCTGAAACAGATCCGCAGTTTTCACCTGCCATACTAATACCCACTTCTCCTCTCTGGGGATAATAAAAACAAACCAGCGAACTGACAGAGGGCCTGACCAACACATCCACACCGACCGCACAGGAAAAAAAAAAAAAAAAAAAAAAAACCGTAGCCTCCAGCTAGTAATTATAATGCTAACTTGCAAAATTTTCCTGCATTTTTACACAATGGAAAAAGGATGGTGAGATGATACTTAGAAGAATGGATTCTTGTCAGTCACCACTAACAAAAATAGGCAAATCCAAGTCAGCTACGCCTCAGCATCGTTATGTTCGTGGCAGCCATCTTGGGTTTCAGGAGGCACAAACAAACGTTATCACAATTATGGTGAAACGCTGAACACCTGCAAATAATTTTCAACGTACTGGTTAATTGAAAAGCTCTGCGGCATACTTCTTGGAACAAGCCAGTTACCTGTTCCCACGCAAAGAGGAGTATATAGAACCATGGTGGATTTCCAGCTGAGGAAGTAAAGGATTATTAAAGGAACGGGATGACCATGGGGATCATCGTTAATTCTCTGAAACAGAATCCGCCCTTTTCACCTGCCAAACACATGCCCACTTCTCCTCTCTGGGGATAAAAAAACTAACCAGCGAACTGACAGAGGGCCTGACCCCCCCATCCACATCGCCCACACACAAAAAAAAACCGTACCCTCCAGCTACTAATTATAATGCTCACTTGCAAAATTTCCCTCCATTTTAAAACTATGGAAAAATGGTGGTGGGATGATACTTAGAAGAATGGCTTCTTGTCAGTCTCCACTAACAAAAATAGGAAACACCAAGTCAGCTACTCCTCAGCATAGTTATGTCCGTCGCAGCCTTCTTGGGTTTCAGGAGGCACAAACAAACGTTATCACAATTATGGTGAAATGCTGAACACCTGCAAATAATTTTCAACGTAGTGGTTAATTGAAAAGCTCTGCGGCATACTTCTTGGAACAAGCCAGTTACCTGTTCCCACGCAAAGAGGAGTATATAGAACCATGGTGGATTTCCAGCTGATGAAGTAAAGGATTATTAAAGGAACGGGATGACCATGGGGATCATCGTTAATTCTCTGAAACAGAATCCGCCCTTTTCTCCTGCCAAACACATGCCCACTTCTCCTCTCTGGGGATAATAAAAACTAACCAGCGAACTGACAGAGGGCCTGACCCCCCCATCCACATCGACCACACACAAAAAAAAACCGTACCCTACTGCTACTAATTATAATGCTAACTTGCAAAATTTCCCTGCATTTTAAAACAATGGAAAAATGGTGGTGGGATGATACTTAGAAGAATGGCTTCTTGTCTGTCTCCACTAACAAAAATAGGCAACACCAAGTCAGCTTCTCCTCAGCATAGTTATGTCCGTCGCAGCCTTCTTGGGTTTCAGGAGGCACATACAAACGTTATCAAAATTATGGTGAAACGCTGAAAACCTGCAAATAATTTTCAACGTACTGGTTAATTTGAAAACTCTCCAGCATACTTCTTGGATCAAGCCAGGTACCTGTGCCCACGCATAGAGGAGTATATAGAAACATGGTGGAATCCCAGCTGATGAAGCAAAGGATTCTTAAAGGAATGAGATGACCATGCGGATCCTGTTTAATTCTCTGAAACAGAATCCGCAATTTTCACCTGCCAAATATATGCCCACTTCTCCTCTCTGGGGATAATAAAAACAAACCAGTGAATTGACAGATGGCCTGATCAACACATCCACACCGACCCCACAGGAAAAAAAAAAAAAACAACGTAGCCTCCAGCTACTAATTATAATGCTAACTTGCAAAATTATCCTGCATTTTTAAACAATGGAAAAATGATGGTGAAATGATACTTAGAAGAATGGATTCTTGTCAGTCTCCACTAACAAAAATAGGCAAAACCAAGTCAGCTACGCCTCAGCATAGTTATGTTCGTGGCAGCCATCTTGGGTTTCAGGAGGCACAAACAAACGTTATCACAATTATGGTGAAACGCTGAACACCTGCAAATAATTTTCAACGTACTGCTTAATTGAAAAGTTCTGCGGCATACTTCTTGGAACAAGCCAGTTACCTGTTCCCACGCAAAGAGGAGTATATAGAACCATGGTGGGTTTCCAACTGATGAAGTAAAGAATTATTAAAGGAACGGGATGACCATGGGGATCATCGTTAATTCTCTGAAACAGAATCCGCCCTCTTCACCTGCCAAACACATGCCCACTTCTCCTCTCTGGGGATAATAAAAACTAACCAGCGAACTGACAGAAGGCCTGACCCCCCCATCCACATCGACCACACACAAAAAAAACCGTACCCTCCAGCTACTAATTATAATGCTAACTTGCAAAATTTCCCTGCATTTTAAAACAATGGAAAAATGGTGGTGGGATGATACTTAGAAGAATGGCTTCTTGTCTGTCTCCACTAACAAAAATAGGCAACACCAAGTCAGCTACTCCTCAGCATAGTTATGTCCGTCGCAGACTTCTTGGGTTTCAGGAGGCACATACAAACGTTATCAAAATTATGGTGAAACGCTGAAAACCTGCAAATAATTTTCAACGTACTGGTTAATTTGAAAACTCTCCAGCATACTTCTTGGAACAAGCCAGGTACCTGTGCCCACGCATAGAGGAGTATATAGAAACATGGTGGAATCCCAGCTGATGAAGCAAAGGATTCTTAAAGGAATGAGATGACCATGCGGATCCTGTTTAATTCTCTGAAACAGAATCCGCACTTTTCACCTGCCAAACACATGCCCACTACTCTTCTCTGGGGATAATAAAAACAAACCAGCGATCTGACAGAGGGCCTAAACACCCATCCTGACCGACCCCACAAAAAAAAAAAGTACCCTCCAGCTACTAATTATAATGCCAATTTGCAAAATTTCCCTGCATTTTTAAACAATGGAGAAATGATGGTGGGATGATACTTAGAAGAATGGCTTCTTGTCAGTCTCCACTGACAAAAATAGGCAACACCAAGTCAGCTACGCCTCAGCATAGTTATGTCCGTAGCAGCCATATTTGGTTTCAGTAGGCACATACACACGTTATCACAATTATGGTGAAACGCTGAAAACCTGCAAAGGATTTTCAACATACTGGTTAATTGAAAAGCTCTGAGGCATACTTCTTGGAACAAGCCAGTTTCCTGTGCCCACGCATAGAGAAGTATATAGAACCATGGTGGATTCCCAGCTCATGAAGCAAAGGATTCTTAAAGGAACGGGATTACCATGCGGATCCAGTTTAATTCTCTGAAACAGATCCGCAGTTTTCACCTGCCATACTAATACCCACTTCTCCTCTCTGGGGATAATAAAAACAAACCAGCGAACTGACAGAGGGCCTGACCAACACATCCACACCGACCGCACAGGAAAAAAAAAAAAAAAAAAAAAAAAACCGTAGCCTCCAGCTAGTAATTATAATGCTAACTTGCAAAATTTTCCTGCATTTTTACACAATGGAAAAAGGATGGTGAGATGATACTTAGAAGAATGGATTCTTGTCAGTCACCACTAACAAAAATAGGCAAATCCAAGTCAACTACGCCTCAGCATAGTTATCTTTGTGGCAGCCTTCTTGGGTTTCAGGCGGCACAAACAAACGTTATCACAATTATGGTGAAACGCTGAACACCTACAAATAATTTTCAACGTAGTGGTTAATTGAAAAGCTCTGCGGCATACTTCTTGGAACAAGCCAGTTACCTGTTCCCACGCAAAGAGGAGTATATAGAACCATGGTGGATTTCCAGCTGATGAAGTAAAGGATTATTAAAGGAACGGGATGACCATGGGGATCATCGTTAATTCTCTGAAACAGAATCCGCCCTTTTCTCCTGCCAAACACATGCCCATTTCTCCTCTCTGGTTATAATAAAAACTAACCAGCGAACTGACAGAGGGCCTGACCCCCCCATCCACATCGACCACACAAAAAAAAAACCATACCCTCCAGCTACTTATTATAATGCTAACTTTCAAAATTTCCCTGCATTTTAAAAAATGCAAAAATGGTGGTGGGATGATACTTAGAAGAATGGCTTCTTGTCTGTCTCCACTAACAAAAATAGGCAACACCAATTCAGCTACTCCTCAGCATAGTTATGTCCGTCGCAGCCTTCTTGGGTTTCAGGAGGCACATACAAACGTTATCAAAATTATGGTGAAACGCTGAAAACCTGCAAATAATTTTCAACGTACTGGTTAATTTGAAAACTCTCCAGCATACTTCTTGGAACAAGCCAGGTACCTGTTCCCACGCATAGAGGAGTATATAGAAACATGGTGGAATCCCAGCTCATGAAGCAAAGGATTCTTAAAGGAACGGGATTACCATGCGGATCCTGCTTAATTCTCTGAAACAGATCCGCAGTTTTCACCTGCCATACTAATACCCACTTCTCCTCTCTGGGGATAATAAAAACAAACCAGCGAATTGAAAGAGGGCCTGACCAACACATCCACACCGACCCCACAAGAAAAAAAAAAAAAAACACCGTGGCCTCCAGCTACTAATTATAATGCTAACTTGCAAAATTTTCCTGCATTTTTAAACAATGGAAAAATGATGGTGAGATGATACTTAGAAGAATGGATTCTTGTCAGTCTCCACTAACAAAAATAGGCAAAACCAAGTCAGCTACGCCTCAGCATCGTTATGTTCGTGCCAGCCATCTTGGGTTTCAGGAGGCACAAACAAACGTTATCACAATTATGGTGAAACGCTGAACACCTGCAAATAATTTTCAACGTACTGGTTAATTGAAAAGCTCTGCGGCATACTTCTTGGAACAAGCCATTTACCTGTTCCCACGCAAAGAGGAGTATATAGAACCATGGTGGATTTCCAGCTGATGAAGTAAAGGATTATTAAAGGAACGGGATGACCATGGGGATCATCGTTAATTCTCTGAAACAGAATCCGCCCTTTTCACCTGCCAAACACATGCCCAATTCTCCTTTCTGGGGATAAAAAAACTAACCAGCGAACTGACAGAGGGCCTGACCCCCCCATCCACATCGCCCACACACAAAAAAAAACCGTACCCTCCAGCTACTAACTCTAATGCTCACTTGCAAAATTTCACTCCATTTTAAAACTATGGAAAAATGGTGGTAGGATGATACTTAGAAGAATGGCTTCTTGTCAGTCTCCACTAACAAAAATAGGCAACACCAAGTCAGCTACTCCTCAGCATAGTTATGTCCGTCGCAGCCTTCTTGGGTTTCAGGAGGCACAAACAAACGTTATCACAATTATGGTGAAATGCTGAACACCTGCAAATAATTTTCAACGTAGTGGTTAATTGAAAAGCTCTGCGGCATACTTCTTGGAACAAGCCAGTTACCTGTTCCCACGCAAAGAGGAGTATATAGAGCCATGGTGGATTTCCAGCTGATGAAGTAAAGGATTATTAAAGGAACGGGATGACCATGGGGATCATCATTAATTCTCTGAAACAGAATCCGCCCTTTTCTCCTGCCAAACACATGCCCACTACTCCTCTCTGGTTATAATAAAAACTAACCAGCGAACTGACAGAGGGCCTGACCCCCCCATCCACATCGACCACACACAAAAAAAAACCGTACCCTCCAGCTACTAATTATAATGCTAACTTGCAAAATTTCCCTGCATTTTAAAACAATGGAAAAATGGTGGTGGGATGATACTTAGAAGAATGGCTTCTTGTCTGTCTCCACTAACAAAAATAGGCAACACCAAGTCAGCTTCTCCTCAGCATAGTTATGTCCGTCGCAGCCTTCTTGGGTTTCAGGAGGCACATACAAACGATATCAAAATTATGGTGAAACGCTGAAAACCTGCAAATAATTTTCAACGTACTGGTTAATTTGAAAACTCTCCAGCATACTTCTTGGAACAAGCCAGGTACCTGTGCCCACGCATAGAGGAGTATATAGAAACATGGTGGAATCCCAGCTGATGAAGCAAAGGATTCTTAAAGGTATGAGATGACCATGCGGATCCTGTTTAATTCTCTGAAACAGAATCCGCACTTTTCACCTGCCAAATATATGCCCACTTCTCCTCTCTGGGGATAATAAAAACAAACCAGTGAATTGACAGATGGCCTGATCAACACATCCACACCGACCCCACAGGAAAAAAAAAAAAAAAACAACGTAGCCTCCAGCTACTAATTATAATGCTAACTTGCAAAATTATCCTGCATTTTTAAACAATGGGAAAATGATGGTGAGATGATACTTAGAAGAATGGATTCTTGTCAGTCTCCACTAACAAAAATAGGCAAAACCAAGTCAGCTACGCCTCAGCATCGTTATGTTCGTGGCAGCCATCTTGGGTTTCAGAAGGCACAAACAAACGTTATCACAATTATGGTGAAACGCTGAACACCTGCAAATAATTTTCAACGTACTGCTTAATTGAAAAGTTCTGCGGGATACTTCTTGGAACAAGCCAGTTACCTGTTCCCACGCAAAGAGGAGTATATAGAACCATGGTGGATTTCCAACTGATGAAGTAAAGGATTATTAAAGGAACGGGATGACCATGGGGATCATCGTTAATTCTCTGAAACAGAATCCGCCCTTTTCTCCTGCCAAACACATGCCCACTTCTCCTCTCTGTGGATAATAAAAACTAACCAGCGAACTGACAGAAGGCCTCACCCCCCCATCCACATTGACCACACACAAAAAAAACCGTACCCTCCAGCTACTAATTATAATGCTAACTTGCAAAATTTCCCTGCATTTTAAAACAATGGAAAAATGGTGGTGGGATGATACTTAGAATAATGGCTTCTTGTCTGTCTCCACTAACAAAAATAGGCAACACCAAGTGTTCTACTCCTCAGCATAGTTGTGTCAGTCGCAGACTTCTTGGGTTTCAGGAGGCACATACAAACGTTATCAAAATTATGGTGAAACGCTGAAAACCTGCAAATAATTTTCAACGTACTGGTTAATTTGAAAACTCTCCAGCATACTTCTTGGAACAAGCCAGGTACCTGTGCCCACGCATAGAGGAGTATATAGAAACATGGTGGAATCCCAGCTGATGAAGCAAAGGATTCTTAAAGGAATGAGATGACCATGCGGATCCTGTTTAATTCTCTGAAACAGAATCCGCACTTTTCACCTGCCAAACACATGCCCACTACTCTTCTCTGGGGATAATAAAAACAAACCAGCGATCTGACAGAGGGCCTCAACACCCATCCTGACCGACCCCACAAAAAAAAAAGTACCCTCCAGCTACTAATTATAATGCCAATTTGCAAAATTTCCCTGCATTTTTAAACAATGGAGAAATGATGGTGGGATGATACTTAGAAGAATGGCTTCTTGTCAGTCTCCACTGACAAAAATAGGCAACACCAAGTCAGCTACGTCTCAGCATAGTTATGTCCGTAGCAGCCATATTTGGTTTCAGTAGGCACATACACACGTTATCACAAGTATGGTGAAACGCTGAAAACCTGCAAAGGATTTTCAACATACTGGTTAATTGAAAAGCTCTGAGGCATACTTCTTGGAACAAGCCAGTTTCCTGTGCCCACGCATAGAGAAGTATATAGAACCATGGTGGATTCCCAGCTCATGAAGCAAAGGATTCTTAAAGGAACGGGATTACCATGCGGATCCTGTTTAATTCTCTGAAACAGATCCGCAGTTTTCACCTGCCATACTAATACCCACTTCTCCTCTCTGGGGATAATAAAAACAAACCAGCGAACTGACAGAGGGCCTGACCAACACATCCACACCGACCGCACAGGAAAAAAAAAAAAAAAACACCGTAGCCTCCAGCTAGTAATTATAATGCTAACTTGCAAAATTTTCCTGCATTTTTAAACAATGGAAAAAGGATGGTGAGATGATACTTAGAAGAATGGCTTCTTGTCTGTCTCCACTAACAAAAATAGGCAACACCAGGTCAGCTACTCCTCAGCATAGTTATGTCCGTCGCAGCCTTCTTGGGTTTCAGGCGGCACAAACAAACGTTATCACAATTATGGTGAAACGCTGAACACCTGCAAATAATTTTCAACGTAGTGGTTAATTGAAAAGCTCTGCGGCATACTTCTTGGAACAAGCCAGTTACCTGTTCCCACGCAAAGAGGAGTATATAGAACCATGGTGGATTTCCAGCTGATGAAGTAAAGTATTATTAAAGGAACGGGATGACCATGGGGATCATCGTTAATTCTCTGAAACAGAATCCGCCCTTTTCTCCTGCCAAACACATGCCCATTTCTCCTCTCTGGTTATAATAAAAACTAACCAGCGAACTGACAGAGGGCCTGACCCCCCCATCCACATCGACCACACAAAAAAAAAACCATACCCTCCAGCTACTTATTATAATGCTAACTTTCAAAATTTCCCTGCATTTTAAAAAATGCAAAAATGGTGGTGGGATGATACTTAGAAGAATGGCTTCTTGTCTGTCTCCACTAACAAAAATAGGCAACACCAATTCAGCTACTCCTCAGCATAGTTATGTCCGTCGCAGCCTTCTTGGGTTTCAGGAGGCACATACAAACGTTATCAAAATTATGGTGAAACGCTGAAAACCTGCAAATAATTTTCAACGTACTGGTTAATTTGAAAACTCTCCAGCATACTTCTTGGAACAAGCCAGGTACCTGTTCCCACGCATAGAGGAGTATATAGAAACATGGTGGAATCCCAGCTGATGAAGCAAAGGATTCTTAAAGGAATGAGATGACCATGCGGAACCTATTTAATTCTCTGAAACAGAATAAGCACTTTTCCCCTGCCAAGCACATGCCCACTACTCTTCTCTGGGGATAATAAAAACAAACCAGCGATCTGACAAAGGGCCTGAACACCCATCCTGACTGACCCCACAAAAAAAAAAGTACCCTCCAGCTACTAATTATAATGCCAATTTGCAAAATTTCCCTGCATTTTTAAACAATGGAGAAATGATGGTGGGATGATACTTAGAAGAATGGCTTCTTGTCAGTCTCCACTGACAAAAATAGGCAACACCAAGTCAGCTACGCCTCAGCATAGTTATGTCCTTAGCAGCCATATTTGGTTTCAGTAGGCACATACACACGTTATCACAAGTATGGTGAAACGCTGAAAACCTGCAAAGGATTTTCAACATACTGGTTAATTGAAAAGCTCTGAGGCATTCTTCTTGGAACAAGCCAGTTTCCTGTGCCCACGCATAGAGAAGCATATAGAACCATGGTGGATTCCCAGCTCATGAAGCAAAGGATTCTTAAAGGAACGGGATTACCATGCGGATCCTGTTTAATTCTCTGAAACAGATCCGCAGTTTTCACCTGCCATACTAATACGCACTTCTCCTCTCTGGGGATAATAAAAACTAACCAGCGAAGTGACAGAGGGCCTGACCCCCCCTTCCACATCGACCACACACAAAAAAAAACCGGAGGAAAATGGCGGAGTGGCGGTGACTGCTTGGATCTGCGCTCCGGCGACGAACCGTGGATCCGGACCTGCCACAACGCTAGAGGACCGCTCCCACACAGGAACAGCGGTGTGAATCCACGGAGAATCAGTGTGGGACAAACAGAGCAAGTGAGGTCTGAGGTAAACAGAAATTGGGATCGCGGAACTCTGCGGAAGACGCGGAACAGACAGTAGCCAGCGGAGCGCAGGCGGCTGCGCCCACCCCCAGGTGGGGCGGGGGCAGTCTTTAGGAAAAGCGGCTTGCGCTCCTCACTGACCTCCACCCCCAATTGCTTGGAGACCCCCTCGCAAGCCAGAGCAGAATCTCCGAGCGAGACGTAGGGCATTGCAGACAGGAGGCTTTTTCGGGAGAATAGCTTGGAACCTGGGAAGTCTCGGCTGAGACAGTCCTTAGCGATAAGGGACGGACCTGTGCCAGGGGGGAGGGGCACGATCAATCCCCGATCAGCGAATTGCGCTGTACCTCTGCGCTACTTTTGTCGGTGGTTCTTCAGCCGGTGGCCCCCGGCGGCTTTGCCCGCCAAACCCCCCGGCAGCGGCGGTCCCTGGTCTCTGCCTGCTGGGGAGCCGGTCCACCTCCGACCCCGGAGCGCTGCGGGCGCCATCTTGAAAGCAAAGTCGGAACCGCTCGGGAGCCATAAGGTGCCCAGCAGCTCTCTCTCCCCGGCGCCCCCCGCTGGTCTCTGGGCCCGCGCCATCTCCGCCGGCGGCACTCGGCGTGAAGGGGCGGAGCTGCGCTAAGACTTAAAATAAACACTGAGTTGCCGCTCCGGAACCAACGGAACGGGCGTGAAGGGGCGGAGCTGCGCTAAGACTTAAAATAAACACTGAGTTGCCACTCCGGAACCAACGGAGCCGGCGTGAAGGGGCGGAGCTGCGCTAAGACTTAAAATAAACACTGAGTTGCCGCTCCGGAACCAACGGAGCGGGCGTGAAGGGGCGGAGCTGCGCTAAGACTTAAAATAAACACTGAGTTGCCGCTCCGGAACCAACGGAGCGTGCGTGAAGGGGCGGAGCTGCGCTAAGACTTAAAATAAACACTGAGTTGCCGCTCCGGAACCAACGGAGCCGGCGTGAAGGGGCGGAGCTGCGCTAAGACTTAAAATAAACACTGAGTTGCCGCTCCGGAACCAACGGAGCGGGCGTGAAGGGGCGGAGCTGCGCTAAGACTTAAAATAAACACTGAGTTGCCGCTCCGGAACCAACGGAGCTGGCGTGAAGGGGCGGAGCTGCGCTAAGACGTAAAATAAACACTGAGTTGCCGCTCCGGAACCAATGGAGCGGGCGTGAAGGGGCGGAGCTGCGCTAAGGCGCAAAAACACGATCATTGAGCCGCTGAACTGTATACTTCAGAATTGTGTATCCCTTCGGTTAGCGATGCACTGTGGTGCTGTGTAGCTCTGTTTTTGTTCTTTTGTGTTTGTGTTTTCGCTGTTTCTGGGTTAGGTCTCTTTGTGTTATTTGTTAGTTTAGTTTTTGTTTTTGTCTTTGTTTTTTTTTTTATTTTTTTTATTTTTTATTTTTTATTTATTTTTTTTTATTTTATTATTTTTTTTTCTTTCTCTTTTTTTCCTCTTCTCTTCTCCTTTTCTTTTCTCTTTCCTTTTCTTCTCCTTCTGTTCTTTCTTTTCACTTCTTTTTTTTTTTCTTTTCTTTTCTTTTCTTTTCTTTTTTCTTTTTCCTTATTTCTTCTCTCTTTTTGCCTTCTAACTGGGAACCCACGCTGAGCTTGGGAACGGGCCAGGCCCCTGGCTCTGGTACATACCGGAACCTGAGTAGTCACTCCCAACGCTGGCGATCTACGGGTGCGCAATAGCCACCTTGGGGCCCACAGCCAAGTCACTGCGGAGCAATAGGGTGCCAAGAGGCTCCCTGGACAGCCCCCTCCCCAGGTCCACAGACCTTATATAGGGTCCCCACCCACGTCTAAACATTGACTACTTCTCCAGAAGCGAGAGTGTGGAGCCTGGTCCCTGGGGACATTGGGCCAAGGCAGACTTTTGCCTGTGGGAGTTGCGGCAAATGGGGCGCTGAGCGAGCGAGGGCACCATCCACTCCCCACAACTAGTATTTTTCCTGCAGATAGAGACAGAAACCACCCCTATAGAGGAAGAACCAAAGGGAAACAAACAAACAAAGAGAATTTTGGCCCACTACTAGTGTGGACCCTGCCTGCCCTCTGAAAGACTACAACACAGTGTCCTAACTCACCAAAGCAGTCTTGGATCACTCCAATCCTCTAGGATTGGACCCATCAGAAGCAGTCCCCCAACTGAAATAGAAAAATTTCTAAACAATTCACAACAGTCTTCCCCTCTTGCCAAAGGAAGCAATATACCTAGACTACTCCACAGCCTAAGAATAGAGCACAGAGAGTGCTGTTAACCAGACTAAATCTATAAGTAAAGATCCAACGATTAATCTAGATGGGAAGGGCCCAGCGAAAAAACACAGGAAGCACAAAGAATCAAACAGAAAGCTCACCCCCAAAGGGAAATACCGGCTCTCAACCATTTGACACAAACCAGACTCAAAACACCAACATGTCACAGGAAGAATTCCAATTATGGATCATAAACAAGCTAAATAATATACAAGAATCAATGGACAGACAACACAAGGAAAATGCAAAAAAAATTCAGGATTTGGAGGAAAAATTCACTAAAGAAATTGAAATATTGAAGAAAAACCAAACTGAACTCCTAGAAATGAAGAATTCACTCAGAGAGCTACAAAACACTGTGGAAAGTCTCAAAAGCAGGGTAGATCAAACAGAGGAAAGAATTTCAGAAATTGAAGATAACTCCTTTCAACTAAATAAGTCAGTCACAGAGATAGATCAAAAAAGTAAGAGAAATGATCTGAGTCTTCAAGAAATGTGGGATTATGTGAAGAAACCTAACTTGAGAGTTATTGGCATCCCTGAGGGTGAAGAAGACAATAAGCAAGGGTTGGACAAGCTATTTGAAGACATAATCGAGGAAAATTTTCCAGGCCTTGCCAATACTCTAGACATACAGATTCAAGAAGCTCAAAGGACCCCTGGGAGATTCATAGCAAATAGGAAAACACCACGCCACGTAGTCATCAGGCTGACCAAAATATCCACTAAAGAGTCCCTTCTCCGAGCTGTAAGGAGAAAGAAACAGGTAACTTACAAAGGAAAACCCATCAGAATTACGCCAGATTTCTCAGCTGAAACCTTACAAGCAAGAAGAGCTTGGGGCCCCATTTTTACGCTTCTGAAACAGAATAATGCCCAGCCTAGAATCTTGTACCCAGCTAAGCTAAGTTTTCTATACGAAGGAGAAATCAAGACATTCTCAGATAAACAAAGGTTGAGGGAATTCACCAAGACAAGACCAGCCCTGCAAGAAGTACTCAAAAGAGAGTTACACACGGACCAGCACAAGAAAGATCCACGAATGTAAAACTACTCAAGAGCTAAAGATCAAATTCCAGATACCACAATGGCTCAGGAGAGAAAACATTGCAATGAAGTTCTACCCAACAAGCTGAACAAAAAACCGTCTCACTTATCAGTCTTCTCAATAAATGTGAATGGCTTGAATTCCCCGCTCAAGAGACATAGACTGTCCCAATGGATAAAAAAGCACAAGCCAAGTATCTGCTGTCTCCAAGAAACCCACCTAACGAGCAAAGATGCATTTAGACTGAAAGTAAAAGGATGGAAATCGGCATTTCAAGCAAACGGTAACGAAAAGAAAGCTGGTGTGGCAATCTTAATTTCCAATAACTTAGCTTTCAAACCAACAAAAATAATAAAAGACAAAAATGGCTACTACATACTGGTCAAGGGCACAATTCAACAAGAAGCCATGACTATACTCAATATATATGCACCCAACCTAGGTGCACCTAGATTCATAAAGCAAACCCTACTAGATCTGAACCAGATGATAGATAATAATACTGTAATAGCTGGAGACTTTAACACCCCACTGACAGTACAGGACAGATCCTCTAAACAGAAAATAAACAAAGACATAATGGACCTAAATAGAATGCTAGAACAAATGGGCATGGCTGACATCTATAGGACATTCTACCCAAAGTCCACAGAATATACATTCTTCTCATCAGCTCACAGGACATTCTCTAAGATTGACCATGTCCTAGGACATAAATCATGTCTTCAAAAATTCAAAAAAATAGAAATTATACCATGCATCTTCTCAGATCACAGCGGAATAAAAGTAACAATGATCACAAACAGAAACCCTCACTCTTACTCAAAGTCATGGAAGCTAAATAACCTTCTCCTGAATAATTATTCTATAAAAGAAGAAATCAAGATGGAAATCAAAAATTTCTTTGAATTAAATGACAATGGAGATACAACTTATCAAAATCTATGGGATGCAGCTAAAGCAGTCCTGAGAGGAAAATTCATATCCATAAATGCCTATATCAAAAAGACAGAAAACATGCAAATAGACAACCTAACGAATAGACTCAAAGAGCTGGAGAAAGAAGAACAGAACGATCCCAAACCCAGCAGAAGGCGAGAAATTACTAAGATCAAATCAGAACTAAATGAAAAGGACAACAAAGAAACTATAAGGGAAATTAATAAAACAAAAAGTTGGTTCTTTGAAAAGATAAACAAAATAGACACACCTCTGGCTAGACTAACCAAGAGCACAAAAGTAAAATCTCTAATAACCTCCATTAGGAACATGAAAGGAGAAATCACAACCGATGCTACAGAGATACAAGATATCATCTATGAATTCTACAAAAATCTTTACGCACACAAACTGGAGAACGTGGAGGAAATGGACAAATTTTTAGAGACACATAGTCTTCCCAGGCTCAACCAGGAAGAAATAGAGTACCTGAGCAGACCAATATCAAGAACTGAAATCGAAACAGCAATAAAAAACCTTCCCAAAAAGAAAAGCCCTGGTCCAGATGGGTTCACACCTGAATTTTACCATACATACAAAGAAGAACTGGTGCCCATCCTACATAAACTATTCTCCAATATTGAGAAGGATGGAGTTCTCCCCAACACGTTCTACCAAGCCAATATAACATTAATACCAAAGCCTGGAAAGGACTCAACAAAAATAGAGAACTACAGACCAATTTCCCTCATGAATATAGATGCAAAAATTTTCAATAAAATACTAGCAAATCGAATCCAAGTACTTATCAAAAAAGTAATCCACCACGACCAAGTGGGCTTCATCCCCGAGATGCAGGGGTGGTTCAACATACGAAAATCTATAAATGTAATTCACCACATAAATAGAAGCAAAAACAAAAATCATATGATACTCTCATTAGATGCAGAAAAAGCATTTGACAAAATTCAACACCCTTTTATGATAAAAACGCTTAACAAAATAGGCATTGATGGAACCTACCTAAAAATGATACAAGCCATATATGACAAACCCACAGCCAACATCATACTGAATGGGGAAAAACTGAAAGCACTCCCACTTAGAACTGGAACCAGACAGGGCTGCCCATTGTCTCCATTACTTTTCAACATAGTATTGGAAGTCCTTGCGAGAGCTATCAGGCAAGAGAGCAAAATCAAGGGAGTCCAAATAGGGAAGGAAGAGATCAAACTCTCACTTTTTGCTGATGATATGATGTTATATCTGGAAAACCCCCAGGATTCAACCAAGAGACTCCTGGAATTGATTAACGAATACAGCAAAGTCTCAGGCTACAAAATTAATATACACAAATCAGAGGCATTTATATATGCCAATAACAGTCAATCGGAAAACCAAATTAAAGACTCAATACCCTTCAAAATAGCAACAAAGAAAATAAAATATCTAGGTATATATCTAACTAAAGAGGTAAAGGACCTCTATAAGGAAAACTATGAAACACTGAGAAAAGAAATAGCAGAACTTGCAAATAGATGGAAAAATATACCATGCTTGTGGATCGGAAGAATCAACATTGTTAAAATGTCTATACTACCCAAAGTGATCTACAAATTCAATGCAATTCCTATTAAATTACCAACATCATTCTTTACAGACATAGAGAAAATAATTATACAATTTGTATGGAATCAAAGAAGACCCCATATAGCAAAAGCAATTTTAAGCAATAAAAACAAAATGGGAGGTATTAATTTGCCAGACCTCAAACTATACTACAAGGCCGTGGTTCTTAAAACAGCCTGGTATTGGCACAAGTGCAGGGACACAGACCAGTGGAACACAACAGAAAATCCAAATATAGAACCATCCTCATATAGTCACCTAATTTTTGACAAAGCGGGAAAGAATATACTCCGGGGACAAGAATCCCTATTCAACAAATGGTGCTGGGAGAATTGGTTAGCCACTTGCAGAAGAATGAAACAGGACCCACAGCTTTCACCTCTCACAAAAATCAAATCACGGTGGATAACAGACTTAAACCTTAGGCGTGATACAATCAGAATTCTAGAAGAAAATGTAGGAAAGACTCTTACAGACATTGGCCTAGGCAGAGAATTTATGAAGAAGACCCCCAAGGCAATCACAGCAGCAACAAAAATAAATGAATGGGACATGATTAAACTAAAAAGCTTCTGCACAGCCAAAGAAACAGTCCAGAGAATAAACAGATCACCTACAGAATGGGAAAAAATTTTTGCATACTACACATCAGATAAAGGACTGATAACAAGAATCTATTTAGAACTCAGGAAAATCAGCAAGAAAAAATCAAGCAACCCTATCAAAAAGTGGGCAAAGGACATGAATAGAAATTTTTCAAAAGAAGATATAAAAATGGCTAACAAACATATGAAAAAGTGTTCAACATCTCTAATCATCAGGGAAATGCAAATCAAAACCACAATGAGATATCACTTAACCCCAGTGAGAATGGCCTTTATCAAAAAAACCCAAAACAACACATGTTGGCGTGGGTGTGGAGAGACAGGAACACTAATACACTGCTGGTGGGACTGCAAACTAGTGCAACCCCTGTGGAAAGCATTATGGAGGTATCTTAAACAGATTCAAGTAGACCTGGCATTTGACCCAGCAATCCCATTACTGGGCATATACCCAAAGGAAAAAAGGTCATTCTATAACAAAGGCACATGTACCCAAATGTTTATAGCAGCACAATTCACAATAGCAAAGATGTGGAAACAACCCAAATGCCCATCAATACATGATTGGATTAGTAAGCTGTGGTATATGTATACCATGGAATATTACTCAGCTATAAGGAATGATGAAGATACGACATCTCTATGGTTCTCCTGGAGAGAGTTGGAACCCATTATATTAAGGGAAGTATCCCAAGAATGGAAAAACAAGCATCACATGTACTCACCAGAAAATTGGTTTCCCTGATCATCACCTAAATACAAATCTGGGAATGACACCAATTGGACATCAGACTGAGGTGGGGGGTGGGGGAGGGGATGGGGGTATGCCTACACACCGAGTGCATTGCACACCGTTTGGGGAGTGGTAACACTTGAAGGTGCTGACTCGGGAAAGGGGAGGTGGGGAAAAAAAAATATGAAACTATTGTTTTTAACTTGCACTGTTCACTTAATAATTTATCATGACTATTTCCCATATTATTTCATATCATTGTACAAGAAATAATGTATACATTATGAGGACATACTGTATCTAACAAGATATACTGTTAGACTCTTTGATTCTGTAAAACTAAATTGAAAAAAAATATATATATAATAAAAAAAAAAAAAAAACCGTACCCTCCAGCTACTAATTATAATGCTAACTTGCAAAATTTCCCTGCATTACAAAACAATGGAAAAATGGTCATGGGATCATACTTAGAAGAATGGCTTCTTGTCAGTCTCCAATAACAAAAATAGGCAACACCAAGTCAGCTACTCCTCAGCATAGTTATCTCCGTCGCAGCCTTCTTGGGTTTCAGGAGGCACAAACAAAAGTTATCACAATTATGGTGAAACCCTGAACACCTGCAAATAATTTTCAACGTAGTGGTTAATTGAAAAGCTCTGCGGCATACTTCTTGGAACAAGCCACTTACCTGTTCCCACGCAAAGAGGAGTATATAGCACCATGGTGGATTTCCAGTTGGTGAAATAAAGCATTATTAAAGGAATGGGATGACAATGGGGATCATCGTTAATTCTCTGAAACAGAATCCGCCCTTTTCACCTGCCAAACACATGCCCACTTCTCCTCTCTGGGGATAATAAAAACTAACAAGCGAACTGACAGAGGGCCTGATCCCCCCATCCACATCGACCACACACACAAAAAAACCGTACCCTCCAGCCACTAATTATAATGCTAACTTGCCAAATTTCCCTGCATTTTAAAACAATGCAAAAATGGTGGTGGGATGATACTTCGAAGAATGGCTTCTTGTCTGTCTCCACTAACAAAAATAGGCAACACCAAGTCAGCTACTCCTCAGCATAGTTATGTCCATCGCAGCCTTCTTGGGTTTCAGGAGGCACATACAAACGTTATCAAAATTATGGTGAAACGCTGAAAACCTGCAAATAATTTTGAACGTACTGGTTAATTTGAAATCTCTCCGGCATACTTCTTGGAACAAGCCAGGTACCTGTGCCCACGCATAGAGGAGTATATAGAAACATGGTGGAATCCCAGCAGATGAAGCAAAGGATTCTTAAAGGAAGGAGATGACCATGCAGATCCTGTTTAATTCTCTGAAACAGAATCCGCACTTTTCACCTGCCAAACACATGCCCACTACTCTTCTCTGGGGATAATAAAAACAAACCAGCGATCTGACAGAGGGCCTGAACACCCATCCTGACCGACCCCCAGAAAAAAAAGTACCCTCCAGCTACTAATTATAATACCAATTTGCAAAATTTCCCTGCATTTTTAAACAATGGAGAAATGATGGTGGGATGATACTTAGAAGAATGGCTTCTTGTCAGTCTCCACTGGCAAAAATAGGCAACACAAAGTAAGCTACGCCTCGGCATAGTTATGTCTGTCGCAGCCTTCTTCGGTTTCAGGAGGCACAAACAAACGTTATCACAATTATGGTGAAACGCTGAACACCTGCAAATAATTTTCAACGTAGTGGTTAATTGAAAAGCTCTGCGGCATACTTCTTGGAACAAGCCACTTACCTGTTCCCACGCAAAGAGGAGTATATAGAACCATGGTGGATTTCCAGCTGATGAAGTAAAGGATTATTAAAGGAACGGGATGACCATGGGGATCATCGTTAATTCTCTGAAACAGAATCCGCCCTTTTGACCTGCCAAACACATGAACACTTCTCCTCTCTGGGGATAATAAAAACTAACCAGCGAACTGACAGAGGGCCTGACCCACCCATCCACATCGACCACACACAAAAAAAACCCGTACCCTCCAGCTACTAATTATAATGCTCACTTGCAAAGTTTCCCTGCCTTTTAAAACAATGGAAAAATGATGGTGAGATGATACTTAGAAGATTGGATTCTTGTCAGTCTCCACTAAAATAGGCAAAACCAAGTCAGCTACGCCTCAGCATAGTTATGTCCGTCTCAGCCTTCTTGGGTTTCAGGAGGCACAAACAAACGTTATCACAATTATGGTGAAACGCTGAACACCTGCAAATCATTTTCAACGTAGTGGTTAATTGAAAAGCTCTGCGGCATACTTCTTGGAACAAGCCAGTTACCTGTTCCCACGCAAAGAGGAGTATATAGAACCATGGTGGATTTACAGCTGAGGAAGTAAAGGATTATTAAAGGAACGGGATGACCATCGGGATCATCGTTAATTCTCTTAAACAGAATCTGCCCTTTTCACCTGCCAAACACATGCCCACTTCTCCTCTCTGGGGATAATAAAAACTAACCAGCCAACTGACAGAGGGCCTGACCCCCTCATCCACGTCGACCACACACAAAAAAAAACCGTACCCTCCAGCTACTAATTATAATGCTAACTTGCAAAATTTCCCTGAATTTTAAAACAATGGAAAAATGGTGGTGGGATGATACTTAGAAGAATGGCTTCTTGTCAGTCTCCACTAACAAAAATAGGCAACACCAAGTCAGCTACTCCTCAGCATAGTTATGTCCGTCGCAGCCTTCTTGGGTTTCAGGAGGCACAAACAAACGTTATCACAATTATGGTGAAACGCTGAACACCTGCAAATAATTTTCAACGTAGTGGTTAATTGAAAAGCTCTGCGGCATACTTCTTGGAACAAGCCAGTTACCTGTTCCCACGCAAAGAGGAGTATATAGAACCATGGTGGATTTCCAGCTGATGAAGTAAAGGCTTATTAAAGGAACGGGATGACCATGGGGATCATCGTTAATTCTCTGAAACAGAATCCGCCCTTTTCACCTGCCAAACACATGCCCACTTCTCCTCTCTGGGGATAATAAAAATTAACCAGCGAACTCACAGAGGGCCTGACTCCCCCATCCACATCGACCACACACAAAAAAAAAACGTACCCTCCAGCTACTAATTATAATGCTAACTTGCAAAATTTCCCTGCATTTTAAAACAATGGAAAAATGGTGGTGGGATGATACTTAGAAGAATGGCTTCTTGTCTGTCTCCACTAACAAAAATGGGCAACACCAAGTCAGCTACTCCTCAGCATAGTTATGTCCGTCGCAGCCTTCTTGGGTTTCAGGAGGCACATACAAACGTTATCACAATTATGGTGAAACGCTGAAAACCTGCAAATAATTTTCAACGTATTGGTTAATTTGAAACCTCTCCAGCATACTTCTTGGAACAAGCCAGGTACCTGTGCCCACGCATAGAGGAGTATATAGAAATATGGTGGAATCCCAGCTGATGAAGCAAAGGATTCTTAAAGGAAGGAGATGACCATGCGGATCCTGTTTAATTCTCTGAAACAGAATCCGCACTTTTCACCTGCCAAAAACATGCCGACTACTCTTCTCTGGGGATAATAAAAACAAACCAGCGATCTGACAGAGAGCCTGAACACCCATCCTGACCGACCCCACAAAAAAAAAAGTACCCTCCAGCTACTAATTATAATGCCAATTTGCAAAATTTCCGTGCATTTTTAACAATGGAGAAATGATGGTGGGAGGATACTTAGAAGAATGGCTTCTTGTCAGTCTCCACTGGCAAAAATAGGCAACACAAAGTAAGCTACGCCTCAGCATAGTTATGTCCGTAGCAGCCATATTTGGTTTCAGTAGGCACATACACACGTTATCACAATTATGGTGAAACGCTGAAAACCTGCAAAGGATTTTCCACATACTGGTTAGTTGAAAAGCTCTGAGGCATACTTCTTGGAACAAGACAGTTTCCTGTGCCCACGCATAGAGAAGTATATAGAACCATGGTGGATTCCCAGCTCATGAAGCAAAGGATTCTTAAAGGAACGGGATTACCATGCGGATCCTGTTTAATTCTCTGAAACAGATCCGCAGTTTTCACCTGCCATACTAATACCCACTTCTCCTCTCTGGGGATAATAAAAACAAACCAGCGAACTGACAGAGGTCCTCACCAACACATCCACACCGACAACACAGGAAAAAAAAAAAAAAAACACCGTAGCCTCCAGCTACTAATTATAATGCTAACTTGCAAAATTTTCCTGCATTTTAAAACAATGGAAAAATGGTGGTGGGATGATACTTAGAAGAATGGCTTCTTGTCTGTCTCCACTAACAAAAATAGGCAAAACCATGTCAGCTACTCCTCAGCATAGTTATGTCCGTCGCAGCCTTCTTGGGTTTCAGGAGGCACAAACAAACGTTATCACAATTATGGTGAAACGCTGAAAACCTGCAAATAATTTTCAACGTACTGGTTAATTTGAAAACTCTCCAGCATACTTCTTGGAACAAGCCAGGTACCTGTGCCCACGCATAGAGGAGTATATAGAAACATGGTGGAATCCCAGCTGATGAAGCAAAGGATTCTTAAAGGAAGGAGATGACCATGCGGATCCTGTTTAATTCTCTGAAACAGAATCCGCACTTTTCACCTGCCAAACACATGCCCACTACTCTTCTCTGGGGATAATAAAAACAAACCAGCGATCTGACAGAGAGCCTGAACACCCATCCTGACCGACCCCACAAAAAAAAAAGTACCCTCCAGCTACTAATTATAATGCCAATTTGCAAAATTTCCGTGCATTTTTAACAATGGAGAAATGATGGTGGGATGATACTTAGAAGAATGGCTTCTTGTCAGTCTCCACTGGCAAAAATAGGCAACACCAAGTCAGCTACGCCTCGGCATAGTTATGTCCGTAGCAGCCATATTTGGTTTCAGTAGGCACATACACACGTTAT
Source organism: Eulemur rufifrons (assembly GCF_041146395.1). NCBI lineage: Eukaryota > Metazoa > Chordata > Mammalia > Primates > Lemuridae > Eulemur > Eulemur rufifrons. Next base: position 127,271 of record NW_027182880.1, read on the forward strand.
CACAATTATGGTGAAACGCTGAAAACCTGCAAAGGATTTTCAACACACTGGTTAGTTGAAAATCTCTGAGGCATACTTCTTGGAACAAGACAGTTTCCTGTGCTCACGCATAGAGGAGTATATAGAACCATGGTGGATTTCCAGCTGATGAAGTAAAGGATTATTAAAGGAACGGGATGACCATGGGGATCATCGTTAATTCTCTGAAACAGAATCCGCCATTTTCACCTGCCAAACACATGCCCACTTCTCCTCTCTGGGGATAATAAAAATTAACCAGCGAACTGACAGAGGGCCTGACCCCCCCATCCACATCGACAACACAAAAAAAAAAAAAAAATACCGTACCCTCCAGCTACTAATTATAATGCTAACTTGCAAAATTTCCCTGCATTTTAAAAGAATGGAAAAATGGTGGTGGGATGATACTTAGAAGAATGGCTTCTTGTCTGGCTCCACTAACAAAAATAGGCAACACCAAGTCAGCTACTCCTCAGCATAGTTATGTCCGTCGCAGCCTTCTTGGGTTTCAGGAGGCACAAACAAACGTTATCACAATTACGGTGAAACGGTGAACACCTGCAAATAATTTTCAACGTAGTGGTTAATTGAAAAGCTCTGCGGCATACTTCTTGGAACAAGCCAGTTACCTGTTCCCACGCAAAGAGGAGTATATAGAACCATGGTGGATTTCCAGCTGATGAAGTAAAGGATTATTAAAGGAACGGGATGACCATGGGGATCATCGTTAATACTCTGAAACAGAATCCGCCCTTTTCACCCGGCAAACACATGCCCACTTCTCCTCACTGGGGATAATAAAAACTAACCAGTGAACTGACATACTGCCTGACACCCCCCAATCCACATCGACCACACACACACAAAAAAAAAAACCGTACCCTCCAGCTACTAATTATAATGCAAACTTGCAAAATTTCCCTGCATTTTAAAACAATGGAAAAATGGTGGTGGGATGATACTTAGAAGAATGGCTTCTTGTCAGTCTCCACTAACAAAAATAGGCAAAACCACGTCAGCTACTCCTCAGCATAGTTATGTCCGTCGCAGCCTTCTTGGGTTTCAGGAGGCACAAACAAACGTTATCACAATTATGGTGAAACGCTGAACACCTGCAAATGATTTTCAACGTAGTGGTTAATTGAAAAGCTCTGCGGCATACTTCTTGGAACAAGCCACTTACCTGTTCCCACGCAAAGAGGAATATATAGAACCATGGTGGATTTCCAGCTGATGAAGTAAAGGAATATAAAAGGAACGGGATGACCATGGGGATCATCGTTAATTCTCTGAAACAGAATCCGCCCTTTTCACCTGCCAAACACATGCCCACTTCTCCTCTCTGGGGATAATAAAAACTAACCAGCGAACTGACAGAGGGCCTGAACCCCCCATTGACATCGCCCACACACACAAAAAAAAAAAACCGTACCCTCCAGCTACTAATTATAATGCTAACATGCAAAATTTCCCTGCATTTTAAAAGAATGGAAAAATGGTGGTGGGATGATACTTAGAAGAATGGCTTCTTGTCTGTCTCCACTAACAAAAATGGGCAACACCAAGTCAGCTACGCCTCAGCATAGTTATGTCCGTAGCAGCCATATTTGGTTTCAGTAGGCACTACACACGTTATCACAATTATGGTGAAACGCTGAAAACCTGCAAAGGATTTTCAACATACTGGTTAATTGAAAAGCTCTGAGGCATACTTCTTGGAACAAGCCAGTTTCCTGTGCCCACGCATAGAGAAGTATATACAACCATGGTGGATTCTCAGCTCATGAAGCAAAGGATTCTTAAAGGAACGGGATTACCATGCGGATCCTGTTTAATTCTCTGAAACAGATCCGCAGTTTTCACCTGCCATACTAATACCCAATTCTCTTCTCTGGGGATAATAAAAACAAACCAGCGAACTGACAGAGGGCCTGACCAACACATCCCCACCGACAACACAGGAAAAAATAAAAAAAAACACCGTACCCTCCAGCTACTAATTATAATGCTAACTTGCAAAATTTCCCTGCATTTTAAAACAATGGAAAAATGGTGGTGGGATGATACTTAGAAGAATGGCTTCTTGTCTGTCTCCACTAACAAAAATAGGCAACACCAGGTCAGCTACTCCTCAGCATAGTTATGTCCGTCGCAGTCTTCTTGGGTTTCAGGAGGCACAAACAAACGTTATCACAATTATGGTGAAACGCTGAACACCTGCAAATAATTTTCAACGTAGTGGTTAATTGAAAAGCTCTGCGGCATACTTCTTGGAACAAGCCAGTTACCTGTTCCCACGCAAAGAGGAGTATATAGAACCATGGTGGATTTCCAGCTGATGAAGTAAAGGCTTATTAAAGGAACGGGATGACCATGGGGATCATCGTTAATTCTCTGAAACAGAATCCGCCCTTTTCACCTGCCAAACACATGCCCACTTCTCCTCTCTGGGGATAATAAAAATTAACCAGCGAACTCACAGAGGGCCTGACTCCCCCATCCACATCGACCACACACAAAAAAAAAACGTACCCTCCAGCTACTAATTATAATGCTAACTTGCAAAATTTCCCTGCATTTCAAAACAATGGAAAAATGGTGGTGGGATGATACTTAGAAGAATGGCTTCTTGTCTGTCTCCACTAACAAAAATGGGCAACACCAAGTCAGCTACTCCTCAGCATAGTTATGTCCGTCGCAGCCTTCTTGGGTTTCAGGAGGCACATACAAACGTTATCACAATTATGGTGAAACGCTGAAAACCTGCAAATAATTTTCAACGTATTGGTTAATTTGAAACCTCTCCAGCATACTTCTTGGAACAAGCCAGGTACCTGTGCCCACGCATAGAGGAGTATATAGAAATATGGTGGAATCCCAGCTGATGAAGCAAAGGATTCTTAAAGGAAGGAGATGACCATGCGGATCCTGTTTAATTCTCTGAAACAGAATCCGCACTTTTCACCTGCCAAAAACATGCCGACTACTCTTCTCTGGGGATAATAAAAACAAACCAGCGATCTGACAGAGAGCCTGAACACCCATCCTGACCGACCCCACAAAAAAAAAAAGTACCCTCCAGCTACTAATTATAATGCCAATTTGCAAAATTTCCGTGCATTTTTAACAATGGAGAAATGATGGTGGGAGGATACTTAGAAGAATGGCTTCTTGTCAGTCTCCACTGGCAAAAATAGGCAACACAAAGTAAGCTACGCCTCAGCATAGTTATGTCCGTAGCAGCCATATTTGGTTTCAGTAGGCACATACACACGTTATCACAATTATGGTGAAACGCTGAAAACCTGCAAAGGATTTTCCACATACTGGTTAGTTGAAAAGCTCTGAGGCATACTTCTTGGAACAAGACAGTTTCCTGTGCCCACGCATAGAGAAGTATATAGAACCATGGTGGATTCCCAGCTCATGAAGCAAAGGATTCTTAAAGGAACGGGATTACCATGCGGATCCTGTTTAATTCTCTGAAACAGATCCGCAGTTTTCACCTGCCATACTAATACCCACTTCTCCTCTCTGGGGATAATAAAAACAAACCAGCGAACTGACAGAGGTCCTCACCAACACATCCACACCGACAACACAGGAAAAAAAAAAAAAAAACACCGTAGCCTCCAGCTACTAATTATAATGCTAACTTGCAAAATTTTCCTGCATTTTAAAACAATGGAAAAATGGTGGTGGGATGATACTTAGAAGAATGGCTTCTTGTCTGTCTCCACTAACAAAAATAGGCAAAACCATGTCAGCTACTCCTCAGCATAGTTATGTCCGTCGCAGCCTTCTTGGGTTTCAGGAGGCACAAACAAACGTTATCACAATTATGGTGAAACGCTGAAAACCTGCAAATAATTTTCAACGTACTGGTTAATTTGAAAACTCTCCAGCATACTTCTTGGAACAAGCCAGGTACCTGTGCCCACGCATAGAGGAGTATATAGAAACATGGTGGAATCCCAGCTGATGAAGCAAAGGATTCTTAAAGGAAGGAGATGACCATGCGGATCCTGTTTAATTCTCTGAAACAGAATCCGCACTTTTCACCTGCCAAACACATGCCCACTACTCTTCTCTGGGGATAATAAAAACAAACCAGCGATCTGACAGAGAGCCTGAACACCCATCCTGACCGACCCCACAAAAAAAAAAGTACCCTCCAGCTACTAATTATAATGCCAATTTGCAAAATTTCCGTGCATTTTTAACAATGGAGAAATGATGGTGGGATGATACTTAGAAGAATGGCTTCTTGTCAGTCTCCACTGGCAAAAATAGGCAACACCAAGTCAGCTACGCCTCGGCATAGTTATGTCCGTAGCAGCCATATTTGGTTTCAGTAGGCACATACACACGTTATCACAATTATGGTGAAACGCTGAAAACCTGCAAAGGATTTTCAACACACTGGTTAGTTGAAAATCTCTGAGGCATACTTCTTGGAACAAGACAGTTTCCTGTGCTCACGCATAGAGGAGTATATAGAACCATGGTGGATTTCCAGCTGATGAAGTAAAGGATTATTAAAGGAACGGGATGACCATGGGGATCATCGTTAATTCTCTGAAACAGAATCCGCCATTTTCACCTGCCAAACACATGCCCACTTCTCCTCTCTGGGGATAATAAAAATTAACCAGCGAACTGACAGAGGGCCTGACCCCCCCATCCACATCGACAACACAAAAAAAAAAAAAAAATACCGTACCCTCCAGCTACTAATTATAATGCTAACTTGCAAAATTTCCCTGCATTTTAAAAGAATGGAAAAATGGTGGTGGGATGATACTTAGAAGAATGGCTTCTTGTCTGGCTCCACTAACAAAAATAGGCAACACCAAGTCAGCTACTCCTCAGCATAGTTATGTCCGTCGCAGCCTTCTTGGGTTTCAGGAGGCACAAACAAACGTTATCACAATTACGGTGAAACGGTGAACACCTGCAAATAATTTTCAACGTAGTGGTTAATTGAAAAGCTCTGCGGCATACTTCTTGGAACAAGCCAGTTACCTGTTCCCACGCAAAGAGGAGTATATAGAACCATGGTGGATTTCCAGCTGATGAAGTAAAGGATTATTAAAGGAACGGGATGACCATGGGGATCATCGTTAATACTCTGAAACAGAATCCGCCCTTTTCACCCGGCAAACACATGCCCACTTCTCCTCACTGGGGATAATAAAAACTAACCAGCGAACTGACATACTGCCTGACACCCCCCAATCCACATCGACCACACACACACAAAAAAAAAAACCGTACCCTCCAGCTACTAATTATAATGCAAACTTGCAAAATTTCCCTGCATTTTAAAACAATGGAAAAATGGTGGTGGGATGATACTTAGAAGAATGGCTTCTTGTCAGTCTCCACTAACAAAAATAGGCAAAACCACGTCAGCTACTCCTCAGCATAGTTATGTCCGTCGCAGCCTTCTTGGGTTTCAGGAGGCACAAACAAACGTTATCACAATTATGGTGAAACGCTGAACACCTGCAAATGATTTTCAACGTAGTGGTTAATTGAAAAGCTCTGCGGCATACTTCTTGGAACAAGCCACTTACCTGTTCCCACGCAAAGAGGAATATATAGAACCATGGTGGATTTCCAGCTGATGAAGTAAAGGAATATAAAAGGAACGGGATGACCATGGGGATCATCGTTAATTCTCTGAAACAGAATCCGCCCTTTTCACCTGCCAAACACATGCCCACTTCTCCTCTCTGGGGATAATAAAAACTAACCAGCGAACTGACAGAGGGCCTGAACCCCCCATTGACATCGCCCACACACACAAAAAAAAAAAACCGTACCCTCCAGCTACTAATTATAATGCTAACATGCAAAATTTCCCTGCATTTTAAAAGAATGGAAAAATGGTGGTGGGATGATACTTAGAAGAATGGCTTCTTGTCTGTCTCCACTAACAAAAATGGGCAACACCAAGTCAGCTACGCCTCAGCATAGTTATGTCCGTAGCAGCCATATTTGGTTTCAGTAGGCACTACACACGTTATCACAATTATGGTGAAACGCTGAAAACCTGCAAAGGATTTTCAACATACTGGTTAATTGAAAAGCTCTGAGGCATACTTCTTGGAACAAGCCAGTTTCCTGTGCCCACGCATAGAGAAGTATATACAACCATGGTGGATTCTCAGCTCATGAAGCAAAGGATTCTTAAAGGAACGGGATTACCATGCGGATCCTGTTTAATTCTCTGAAACAGATCCGCAGTTTTCACCTGCCATACTAATACCCAATTCTCTTCTCTGGGGATAATAAAAACAAACCAGCGAACTGACAGAGGGCCTGACCAACACATCCCCACCGACAACACAGGAAAAAATAAAAAAAAACACCGTACCCTCCAGCTACTAATTATAATGCTAACTTGCAAAATTTCCCTGCATTTTAAAACAATGGAAAAATGGTGGTGGGATGATACTTAGAAGAATGGCTTCTTGTCTGTCTCCACTAACAAAAATAGGCAACACCAGGTCAGCTACTCCTCAGCATAGTTATGTCCGTCGCAGTCTTCTTGGGTTTCAGGAGGCACAAACAAACGTTATCACAATTATGGTGAAACGCTGAACACCTGCAAATAATTTTCAACGTAGTGGTTAATTGAAAAGCTCTGCGGCATACTTCTTGGAACAAGCCAGTTACCTGTTCCCACGCAAAGAGGAGTATATAGAACCATGGTGGATTTCCAGCTGATGAAGTAAAGGCTTATTAAAGGAACGGGATGACCATGGGGATCATCGTTAATTCTCTGAAACAGAATCCGCCCTTTTCACCTGCCAAACACATGCCCACTTCTCCTCTCTGGGGATAATAAAAATTAACCAGCGAACTCACAGAGGGCCTGACTCCCCCATCCACATCGACCACACACAAAAAAAAAACGTACCCTCCAGCTACTAATTATAATGCTAACTTGCAAAATTTCCCTGCATTTCAAAACAATGGAAAAATGGTGGTGGGATGATACTTAGAAGAATGGCTTCTTGTCTGTCTCCACTAACAAAAATGGGCAACACCAAGTCAGCTACTCCTCAGCATAGTTATGTCCGTCGCAGCCTTCTTGGGTTTCAGGAGGCACATACAAACGTTATCACAATTATGGTGAAACGCTGAAAACCTGCAAATAATTTTCAACGTATTGGTTAATTTGAAACCTCTCCAGCATACTTCTTGGAACAAGCCAGGTACCTGTGCCCACGCATAGAGGAGTATATAGAAATATGGTGGAATCCCAGCTGATGAAGCAAAGGATTCTTAAAGGAAGGAGATGACCATGCGGATCCTGTTTAATTCTCTGAAACAGAATCCGCACTTTTCACCTGCCAAAAACATGCCGACTACTCTTCTCTGGGGATAATAAAAACAAACCAGCGATCTGACAGAGAGCCTGAACACCCATCCTGACCGACCCCACAAAAAAAAAAGTACCCTCCAGCTACTAATTATAATGCCAATTTGCAAAATTTCCGTGCATTTTTAACAATGGAGAAATGATGGTGGGAGGATACTTAGAAGAATGGCTTCTTGTCAGTCTCCACTGGCAAAAATAGGCAACACAAAGTAAGCTACGCCTCAGCATAGTTATGTCCGTAGCAGCCATATTTGGTTTCAGTAGGCACATACACACGTTATCACAATTATGGTGAAACGCTGAAAACCTGCAAAGGATTTTCCACATACTGGTTAGTTGAAAAGCTCTGAGGCATACTTCTTGGAACAAGACAGTTTCCTGTGCCCACGCATAGAGAAGTATATAGAACCATGGTGGATTCCCAGCTCATGAAGCAAAGGATTCTTAAAGGAATGGGATTACCATGCGGATCCTGTTTAATTCTCTGAAACAGATCCGCAGTTTTCACCTGCCATACTAATACCCACTTCTCCTCTCTGGGGATAATAAAAACAAACCAGCGAACTGACAGAGGTCCTCACCAACACATCCACACCGACAACACAGGAAAAAAAAAAAAAAAACACCGTAGCCTCCAGCTACTAATTATAATGCTAACTTGCAAAATTTTCCTGCATTTTAAAACAATGGAAAAATGGTGGTGGGATGATACTTAGAAGAATGGCTTCTTGTCTGTCTCCACTAACAAAAATAGGCAAAACCATGTCAGCTACTCCTCAGCATAGTTATGTCCGTCGCAGCCTTCTTGGGTTTCAGGAGGCACAAACAAACGTTATCACAATTATGGTGAAACGCTGAAAACCTGCAAATAATTTTCAACGTACTGGTTAATTTGAAAACTCTCCAGCATACTTCTTGGAACAAGCCAGGTACCTGTGCCCACGCATAGAGGAGTATATAGAAACATGGTGGAATCCCAGCTGATGAAGCAAAGGATTCTTAAAGGAAGGAGATGACCATGCGGATCCTGTTTAATTCTCTGAAACAGAATCCGCACTTTTCACCTGCCAAACACATGCCCACTACTCTTCTCTGGGGATAATAAAAACAAACCAGCGATCTGACAGAGAGCCTGAACACCCATCCTGACCGACCCCACAAAAAAAAAAAGTACCCTCCAGCTACTAATTATAATGCCAATTTGCAAAATTTCCGTGCATTTTTAACAATGGAGAAATGATGGTGGGATGATACTTAGAAGAATGGCTTCTTGTCAGTCTCCACTGGCAAAAATAGGCAACACCAAGTCAGCTACGCCTCGGCATAGTTATGTCCGTAGCAGCCATATTTGGTTTCAGTAGGCACATACACACGTTATCACAATTATGGTGAAACGCTGAAAACCTGCAAAGGATTTTCAACACACTGGTTAGTTGAAAATCTCTGAGGCATACTTCTTGGAACAAGACAGTTTCCTGTGCTCACGCATAGAGGAGTATATAGAACCATGGTGGATTTCCAGCTGATGAAGTAAAGGATTATTAAAGGAACGGGATGACCATGGGGATCATCGTTAATTCTCTGAAACAGAATCCGCCATTTTCACCTGCCAAACACATGCCCACTTCTCCTCTCTGGGGATAATAAAAATTAACCAGCGAACTGACAGAGGGCCTGACCCCCCCATCCACATCGACAACACAAAAAAAAAAAAAAAATACCGTACCCTCCAGCTACTAATTATAATGCTAACTTGCAAAATTTCCCTGCATTTTAAAAGAATGGAAAAATGGTGGTGGGATGATACTTAGAAGAATGGCTTCTTGTCTGGCTCCACTAACAAAAATAGGCAACACCAAGTCAGCTACTCCTCAGCATAGTTATGTCCGTCGCAGCCTTCTTGGGTTTCAGGAGGCACAAACAAACGTTATCACAATTACGGTGAAACGGTGAACACCTGCAAATAATTTTCAACGTAGTGGTTAATTGAAAAGCTCTGCGGCATACTTCTTGGAACAAGCCAGTTACCTGTTCCCACGCAAAGAGGAATATATAGAACCATGGTGGATTTCCAGCTGATGAAGTAAAGGATTATTAAAGGAACGGGATGACCATGGGGATCATCGTTAATACTCTGAAACAGAATCCGCCCTTTTCACCCGGCAAACACATGCCCACTTCTCCTCACTGGGGATAATAAAAACTAACCAGCGAACTGACATACTGCCTGACACCCCCCAATCCACATCGACCACACACACACAAAAAAAAAAACCGTACCCTCCAGCTACTAATTATAATGCAAACTTGCAAAATTTCCCTGCATTTTAAAACAATGGAAAAATGGTGGTGGGATGATACTTAGAAGAATGGCTTCTTGTCAGTCTCCACTAACAAAAATAGGCAAAACCACGTCAGCTACTCCTCAGCATAGTTATGTCCGTCGCAGCCTTCTTGGGTTTCAGGAGGCACAAACAAACGTTATCACAATTATGGTGAAACGCTGAACACCTGCAAATGATTTTCAACGTAGTGGTTAATTGAAAAGCTCTGCGGCATACTTCTTGGAACAAGCCACTTACCTGTTCCCACGCAAAGAGGAATATATAGAACCATGGTGGATTTCCAGCTGATGAAGTAAAGGAATATAAAAGGAACGGGATGACCATGGGGATCATCGTTAATTCTCTGAAACAGAATCCGCCCTTTTCACCTGCCAAACACATGCCCACTTCTCCTCTCTGGGGATAATAAAAACTAACCAGCGAACTGACAGAGGGCCTGAACCCCCCATTGACATCGCCCACACACACAAAAAAAAAAAACCGTACCCTCCAGCTACTAATTATAATGCTAACATGCAAAATTTCCCTGCATTTTAAAAGAATGGAAAAATGGTGGTGGGATGATACTTAGAAGAATGGCTTCTTGTCTGTCTCCACTAACAAAAATGGGCAACACCAAGTCAGCTACGCCTCAGCATAGTTATGTCCGTAGCAGCCATATTTGGTTTCAGTAGGCACTACACACGTTATCACAATTATGGTGAAACGCTGAAAACCTGCAAAGGATTTTCAACATACTGGTTAATTGAAAAGCTCTGAGGCATACTTCTTGGAACAAGCCAGTTTCCTGTGCCCACGCATAGAGAAGTATATACAACCATGGTGGATTCTCAGCTCATGAAGCAAAGGATTCTTAAAGGAACGGGATTACCATGCGGATCCTGTTTAATTCTCTGAAACAGATCCGCAGTTTTCACCTGCCATACTAATACCCAATTCTCTTCTCTGGGGATAATAAAAACAAACCAGCGAACTGACAGAGGGCCTGACCAACACATCCCCACCGACAACACAGGAAAAAATAAAAAAAAACACCGTACCCTCCAGCTACTAATTATAATGCTAACTTGCAAAATTTCCCTGCATTTTAAAACAATGGAAAAATGGTGGTGGGATGATACTTAGAAGAATGGCTTCTTGTCTGTCTCCACTAACAAAAATAGGCAACACCAGGTCAGCTACTCCTCAGCATAGTTATGTCCGTCGCAGTCTTCTTGGGTTTCAGGAGGCACAAACAAACGTTATCACAATTATGGTGAAACGCTGAACACCTGCAAATAATTTTCAACGTAGTGGTTAATTGAAAAGCTCTGCGGCATACTTCTTGGAACAAGCCAGTTACCTGTTCCCACGCAAAGAGGAGTATATAGAACCATGGTGGATTTCCAGCTGATGAAGTAAAGGCTTATTAAAGGAACGGGATGACCATGGGGATCATCGTTAATTCTCTGAAACAGAATCCGCCCTTTTCACCTGCCAAACACATGCCCACTTCTCCTCTCTGGGGATAATAAAAATTAACCAGCGAACTCACAGAGGGCCTGACTCCCCCATCCACATCGACCACACACAAAAAAAAAACGTACCCTCCAGCTACTAATTATAATGCTAACTTGCAAAATTTCCCTGCATTTCAAAACAATGGAAAAATGGTGGTGGGATGATACTTAGAAGAATGGCTTCTTGTCTGTCTCCACTAACAAAAATGGGCAACACCAAGTCAGCTACTCCTCAGCATAGTTATGTCCGTCGCAGCCTTCTTGGGTTTCAGGAGGCTCATACAAACGTTATCACAATTATGGTGAAACGCTGAAAACCTGCAAATAATTTTCAACGTATTGGTTAATTTGAAACCTCTCCAGCATACTTCTTGGAACAAGCCAGGTACCTGTGCCCACGCATAGAGGAGTATATAGAAATATGGTGGAATCCCAGCTGATGAAGCAAAGGATTCTTAAAGGAAGGAGATGACCATGCGGATCCTGTTTAATTCTCTGAAACAGAATCCGCACTTTTCACCTGCCAAAAACATGCCGACTACTCTTCTCTGGGGATAATAAAAACAAACCAGCGATCTGACAGAGAGCCTGAACACCCATCCTGACCGACCCCACAAAAAAAAAAGTACCCTCCAGCTACTAATTATAATGCCAATTTGCAAAATTTCCGTGCATTTTTAACAATGGAGAAATGATGGTGGGAGGATACTTAGAAGAATGGCTTCTTGTCAGTCTCCACTGGCAAAAATAGGCAACACAAAGTAAGCTACGCCTCAGCATAGTTATGTCCGTAGCAGCCATATTTGGTTTCAGTAGGCACATACACACGTTATCACAATTATGGTGAAACGCTGAAAACCTGCAAAGGATTTTCCACATACTGGTTAGTTGAAAAGCTCTGAGGCATACTTCTTGGAACAAGACAGTTTCCTGTGCCCACGCATAGAGAAGTATATAGAACCATGGTGGATTCCCAGCTCATGAAGCAAAGGATTCTTAAAGGAATGGGATTACCATGCGGATCCTGTTTAATTCTCTGAAACAGATCCGCAGTTTTCACCTGCCATACTAATACCCACTTCTCCTCTCTGGGGATAATAAAAACAAACCAGCGAACTGACAGAGGTCCTCACCAACACATCCACACTGACAACACAGGAAAAAAAAAAAAAAAACACCGTAGCCTCCAGCTACTAATTATAATGCTAACTTGCAAAATTTTCCTGCATTTTAAAACAATGGAAAAATGGTGGTGGGATGATACTTAGAAGAATGGCTTCTTGTCTGTCTCCACTAACAAAAATAGGCAAAACCATGTCAGCTACTCCTCAGCATAGTTATGTCCGTCGCAGCCTTCTTGGGTTTCAGGAGGCACAAACAAACGTTATCACAATTATGGTGAAACGCTGAAAACCTGCAAATAATTTTCAACGTACTGGTTAATTTGAAAACTCTCCAGCATACTTCTTGGAACAAGCCAGGTACCTGTGCCCACGCATAGAGGAGTATATAGAAACATGGTGGAATCCCAGCTGATGAAGCAAAGGATTCTTAAAGGAAGGAGATGACCATGCGGATCCTGTTTAATTCTCTGAAACAGAATCCGCACTTTTCACCTGCCAAACACATGCCCACTACTCTTCTCTGGGGATAATAAAAACAAACCAGCGATCTGACAGAGAGCCTGAACACCCATCCTGACCGACCCCACAAAAAAAAAAGTACCCTCCAGCTACTAATTATAATGCCAATTTGCAAAATTTCCGTGCATTTTTAACAATGGAGAAATGATGGTGGGATGATACTTAGAAGAATGGCTTCTTGTCAGTCTCCACTGGCAAAAATAGGCAACACCAAGTCAGCTACGCCTCGGCATAGTTATGTCCGTAGCAGCCATATTTGGTTTCAGTAGGCACATACACACGTTATCACAATTATGGTGAAACGCTGAAAACCTGCAAAGGATTTTCAACACACTGGTTAGTTGAAAATCTCTGAGGCATACTTCTTGGAACAAGACAGTTTCCTGTGCTCACGCATAGAGGAGTATATAGAACCATGGTGGATTTCCAGCTGATGAAGTAAAGGATTATTAAAGGAACGGGATGACCATGGGGATCATCGTTAATTCTCTGAAACAGAATCCGCCATTTTCACCTGACAAACACATGCCCACTTCTCCTCTCTGGGGATAATAAAAATTAACCAGCGAACTGACAGAGGGCCTGACCCCCCCATCCACATCGACAACACAAAAAAAAAAAAAAAATACCGTACCCTCCAGCTACTAATTATAATGCTAACTTGCAAAATTTCCCTGCATTTTAAAAGAATGGAAAAATGGTGGTGGGATGATACTTAGAAGAATGGCTTCTTGTCTGGCTCCACTAACAAAAATAGGCAACACCAAGTCAGCTACTCCTCAGCATAGTTATGTCCGTCGCAGCCTTCTTGGGTTTCAGGAGGCACAAACAAACGTTATCACAATTACGGTGAAACGGTGAACACCTGCAAATAATTTTCAACGTAGTGGTTAATTGAAAAGCTCTGCGGCATACTTCTTGGAACAAGCCAGTTACCTGTTCCCACGCAAAGAGGAGTATATAGAACCATGGTGGATTTCCAGCTGATGAAGTAAAGGATTATTAAAGGAACGGGATGACCATGGGGATCATCGTTAATACTCTGAAACAGAATCCGCCCTTTTCACCCGGCAAACACATGCCCACTTCTCCTCACTGGGGATAATAAAAACTAACCAGCGAACTGACATACTGCCTGACACCCCCCAATCCACATCGACCACACACACACAAAAAAAAAAACCGTACCCTCCAGCTACTAATTATAATGCAACCTTGCAAAATTTCCCTGCATTTTAAAACAATGGAAAAATGGTGGTGGGATGATACTTAGAAGAATGGCTTCTTGTCAGTCTCCACTAACAAAAATAGGCAAAACCACGTCAGCTACTCCTCAGCATAGTTATGTCCGTCGCAGCCTTCTTGGGTTTCAGGAGGCACAAACAAACGTTATCACAATTATGGTGAAACGCTGAACACCTGCAAATGATTTTCAACGTAGTGGTTAATTGAAAAGCTCTGCGGCATACTTCTTGGAACAAGCCACTTACCTGTTCCCACGCAAAGAGGAATATATAGAACCATGGTGGATTTCCAGCTGATGAAGTAAAGGAATATAAAAGGAACGGGATGACCATGGGGATCATCGTTAATTCTCTGAAACAGAATCCGCCCTTTTCACCTGCCAAACACATGCCCACTTCTCCTCTCTGGGGATAATAAAAACTAACCAGCGAACTGACAGAGGGCCTGAACCCCCCATTGACATCGCCCACACACACAAAAAAAAAAAACCGTACCCTCCAGCTACTAATTATAATGCTAACATGCAAAATTTCCCTGCATTTTAAAAGAATGGAAAAATGGTGGTGGGATGATACTTAGAAGAATGGCTTCTTGTCTGTCTCCACTAACAAAAATGGGCAACACCAAGTCAGCTACGCCTCAGCATAGTTATGTCCGTAGCAGCCATATTTGGTTTCAGTAGGCACTACACACGTTATCACAATTATGGTGAAACGCTGAAAACCTGCAAAGGATTTTCAACATACTGGTTAATTGAAAAGCTCTGAGGCATACTTCTTGGAACAAGCCAGTTTCCTGTGCCCACGCATAGAGAAGTATATACAACCATGGTGGATTCTCAGCTCATGAAGCAAAGGATTCTTAAAGGAACGGGATTACCATGCGGATCCTGTTTAATTCTCTGAAACAGATCCGCAGTTTTCACCTGCCATACTAATACCCAATTCTCTTCTCTGGGGATAATAAAAACAAACCAGCGAACTGACAGAGGGCCTGACCAACACATCCCCACCGACAACACAGGAAAAAATAAAAAAAAACACCGTACCCTCCAGCTACTAATTATAATGCTAACTTGCAAAATTTCCCTGCATTTTAAAACAATGGAAAAATGGTGGTGGGATGATACTTAGAAGAATGGCTTCTTGTCTGTCTCCACTAACAAAAATAGGCAACACCAGGTCAGCTACTCCTCAGCATAGTTATGTCCGTCGCAGTCTTCTTGGGTTTCAGGAGGCACAAACAAACGTTATCACAATTATGGTGAAACGCTGAACACCTGCAAATAATTTTCAACGTAGTGGTTAATTGAAAAGCTCTGCGGCATACTTCTTGGAACAAGCCAGTTACCTGTTCCCACGCAAAGAGGAGTATATAGAACCATGGTGGATTTCCAGCTGATGAAGTAAAGGCTTATTAAAGGAACGGGATGACCATGGGGATCATCGTTAATTCTCTGAAACAGAATCCGCCCTTTTCACCTGCCAAACACATGCCCACTTCTCCTCTCTGGGGATAATAAAAATTAACCAGCGAACTCACAGAGGGCCTGACTCCCCCATCCACATCGACCACACACAAAAAAAAAACGTACCCTCCAGCTACTAATTATAATGCTAACTTGCAAAATTTCCCTGCATTTCAAAACAATGGAAAAATGGTGGTGGGATGATACTTAGAAGAATGGCTTCTTGTCTGTCTCCACTAACAAAAATGGGCAACACCAAGTCAGCTACTCCTCAGCATAGTTATGTCCGTCGCAGCCTTCTTGGGTTTCAGGAGGCACATACAAACGTTATCACAATTATGGTGAAACGCTGAAAACCTGCAAATAATTTTCAACGTATTGGTTAATTTGAAACCTCTCCAGCATACTTCTTGGAACAAGCCAGGTACCTGTGCCCACGCATAGAGGAGTATATAGAAATATGGTGGAATCCCAGCTGATGAAGCAAAGGATTCTTAAAGGAAGGAGATGACCATGCGGATCCTGTTTAATTCTCTGAAACAGAATCCGCACTTTTCACCTGCCAAAAACATGCCGACTACTCTTCTCTGGGGATAATAAAAACAAACCAGCGATCTGACAGAGAGCCTGAACACCCATCCTGACCGACCCCACAAAAAAAAAAGTACCCTCCAGCTACTAATTATAATGCCAATTTGCAAAATTTCCGTGCATTTTTAACAATGGAGAAATGATGGTGGGAGGATACTTAGAAGAATGGCTTCTTGTCAGTCTCCACTGGCAAAAATAGGCAACACAAAGTAAGCTACGCCTCAGCATAGTTATGTCCGTAGCAGCCATATTTGGTTTCAGTAGGCACATACACACGTTATCACAATTATGGTGAAACGCTGAAAACCTGCAAAGGATTTTCCACATACTGGTTAGTTGAAAAGCTCTGAGGCATACTTCTTGGAACAAGACAGTTTCCTGTGCCCACGCATAGAGAAGTATATAGAACCATGGTGGATTCCCAGCTCATGAAGCAAAGGATTCTTAAAGGAATGGGATTACCATGCGGATCCTGTTTAATTCTCTGAAACAGATCCGCAGTTTTCACCTGCCATACTAATACCCACTTCTCCTCTCTGGGGATAATAAAAACAAACCAGCGAACTGACAGAGGTCCTCACCAACACATCCACACCGACAACACAGGAAAAAAAAAAAAAAAACACCGTAGCCTCCAGCTACTAATTATAATGCTAACTTGCAAAATTTTCCTGCATTTTAAAACAATGGAAAAATGGTGGTGGGATGATACTTAGAAGAATGGCTTCTTGTCTGTCTCCACTAACAAAAAAGGCAAAACCATGTCAGCTACTCCTCAGCATAGTTATGTCCGTCGCAGCCTTCTTGGGTTTCAGGAGGCACAAACAAACGTTATCACAATTATGGTGAAACGCTGAAAACCTGCAAATAATTTTCAACGTACTGGTTAATTTGAAAACTCTCCAGCATACTTCTTGGAACAAGCCAGGTACCTGTGCCCACGCATAGAGGAGTATATAGAAACATGGTGGAATCCCAGCTGATGAAGCAAAGGATTCTTAAAGGAAGGAGATGACCATGCAGATCCTGTTTAATTCTCTGAAACAGAATCCGCACTTTTCACCTGCCAAACACATGCCCACTACTCTTCTCTGGGGATAATAAAAACAAACCAGCGATCTGACAGAGAGCCTGAACACCCATCCTGACCGACCCCACAAAAAAAAAAGTACCCTCCAGCTACTAATTATAATGCCAATTTGCAAAATTTCCGTGCATTTTTAACAATGGAGAAATGATGGTGGGATGATACTTAGAAGAATGGCTTCTTGTCAGTCTCCACTGGCAAAAATAGGCAACACCAAGTCAGCTACGCCTCGGCATAGTTATGTCCGTAGCAGCCATATTTGGTTTCAGTAGGCACATACACACGTTATCACAATTATGGTGAAACGCTGAAAACCTGCAAAGGATTTTCAACACACTGGTTAGTTGAAAATCTCTGAGGCATACTTCTTGGAACAAGACAGTTTCCTGTGCTCACGCATAGAGGAGTATATAGAACCATGGTGGATTTCCAGCTGATGAAGTAAAGGATTATTAAAGGAACGGGATGACCATGGGGATCATCGTTAATTCTCTGAAACAGAATCCGCCATTTTCACCTGACAAACACATGCCCACTTCTCCTCTCTGGGGATAATAAAAATTAACCAGCGAACTGACAGAGGGCCTGACCCCCCCATCCACATCGACAACACAAAAAAAAAAAAAAAATACCGTACCCTCCAGCTACTAATTATAATGCTAACTTGCAAAATTTCCCTGCATTTTAAAAGAATGGAAAAATGGTGGTGGGATGATACTTAGAAGAATGGCTTCTTGTCTGGCTCCACTAACAAAAATAGGCAACACCAAGTCAGCTACTCCTCAGCATAGTTATGTCCGTCGCAGCCTTCTTGGGTTTCAGGAGGCACAAACAAACGTTATCACAATTACGGTGAAACGGTGAACACCTGCAAATAATTTTCAACGTAGTGGTTAATTGAAAAGCTCTGCGGCATACTTCTTGGAACAAGCCAGTTACCTGTTCCCACGCAAAGAGGAGTATATAGAACCATGGTGGATTTCCAGCTGATGAAGTAAAGGATTATTAAAGGAACGGGATGACCATGGGGATCATCGTTAATACTCTGAAACAGAATCCGCCCTTTTCACCCGGCAAACACATGCCCACTTCTCCTCACTGGGGATAATAAAAACTAACCAGCGAACTGACATACTGCCTGACACCCCCCAATCCACATCGACCACACACACACAAAAAAAAAAACCGTACCCTCCAGCTACTAATTATAATGCAAACTTGCAAAATTTCCCTGCATTTTAAAACAATGGAAAAATGGTGGTGGGATGATACTTAGAAGAATGGCTTCTTGTCAGTCTCCACTAACAAAAATAGGCAACACCAGGTCAGCTACTCCTCAGCATAGTTATGTCCGTCGCAGCCTTCTTGGGTTTCAGGAGGCACAAACAAACGTTATCACAATTATGGTGAAACGCTGAACACCTGCAAATGATTTTCAACGTAGTGGTTAATTGAAAAGCTCTGCGGCATACTTCTTGGAACAAGCCACTTACCTGTTCCCACGCAAAGAGGAATATATAGAACCATGGTGGATTTCCAGCTGATGAAGTAAAGGAATATAAAAGGAACGGGATGACCATGGGGATCATCGTTAATTCTCTGAAACAGAATCCGCCCTTTTCACCTGCCAAACACATGCCCACTTCTCCTCTCTGGGGATAATAAAAACTAACCAGCGAACTGACAGAGGGCCTGAACCCCCCATTGACATCGCCCACACACAAAAAAAAAAAAAACCGTACCCTCCAGCTACTAATTATAATGCTAACATGCAAAATTTCCCTGCATTTTAAAAGAATGGAAAAATGGTGGTGGGATGATACTTAGAAGAATGGCTTCTTGTCTGTCTCCACTAACAAAAATGGGCAACACCAAGTCCGCTACGCCTCAGCATAGTTATGTCCGTCGCAGCCTTCTTGGGTTTCAGGAGGCACAAACAAACGTTATCACAAGTATGGTGAAAGGCTGAACACCTGCAAATAATTTTCAACGTACTGGTTAATTTGAAAACTCTCCAGCATACTTCTTGGAACAAGCCAGGTACCTGTGCCGACGCATAGAGGAGTATATAGAAACATGGTGGAATCCCAGCTGATGAAGCAAAGGATTCTTAAAGGAAGGAGATGACCATGCGGATCCTGTTTAATTCTCTGAAACAGAATCCGCACTTTTCACCTGCCAAACACATGCCCACTACTCTTCTCTGGGGATAATAAAAACAAACCAGCGATCTGACAGAGAGCCTGAACACCCATCCTGACCGACCCCACAAAAAAAAAAGTACCCTCCAGCTACTAATTATAATGCCAATTTGCAAAATTTCCGTGCATTTTTAACAATGGAGAAATGATGGTGGGATGATACTTAGAAGAATGGCTTCTTGTTAGTCTCCACTGGCAAAAATAGGCAACACCAAGTCAGCTACGCCTCAGCATAGTTATGTCCGTAGCAGCCATATTTGGTTTCAGTAGGCACATACACACGTTATCACAATTATGGTGAAACGCTGAAAACCTGCAAAGGATTTTCAACATACTGGTTAGTTGAAAAGCTCTGAGGCATACTTCTTGGAACAAGCCAGTTTCCTGTGCCCACGCATAGAGAAGTATATACAACCATGGTGGATTCTCAGCTCATGAAGCAAAGGATTCTTAAAGGAACGGGATTACCATGCGGATCCTGTTTAATTCTCTGAAACAGATCCGCAGTTTTCACCTGCCATACTAATACCCAATTCTCTTCTCTGGGGATAATAAAAACAAACCAGCGAACTGACAGAGGGCCTGACCAACACATCCCCACCGACAACACAGGAAAAAATAAAAAAAAACACCGTACCCTCCAGCTACTAATTATAATGCTAACTTGCAAAATTTCCCTGCATTTTAAAACAATGGAAAAATGGTGGTGGGATGATACTTAGAAGAATGGCTTCTTGTCTGTCTCCACTAACAAAAATAGGCAACACCAGGTCAGCTACTCCTCAGCATAGTTATGTCCGTCGCAGTCTTCTTGGGTTTCAGGAGGCACAAACAAACGTTATCACAATTATGGTGAAACGCTGAACACCTGCAAATAATTTTCAACGTAGTGGTTAATTGAAAAGCTCTGCGGCATACTTCTTGGAACAAGCCAGTTACCTGTTCCCACGCAAAGAGGAGTATATAGAACCATGGTGGATTTCCAGCTGATGAAGTAAAGGCTTATTAAAGGAACGGGATGACCATGGGGATCATCGTTAATTCTCTGAAACAGAATCCGCCCTTTTCACCTGCCAAACACATGCCCACTTCTCCTCTCTGGGGATAATAAAAATTAACCAGCGAACTCACAGAGGGCCTGACTCCCCCATCCACATCGACCACACACAAAAAAAAAACGTACCCTCCAGCTACTAATTATAATGCTAACTTGCAAAATTTCCCTGCATTTCAAAACAATGGAAAAATGGTGGTGGGATGATACTTAGAAGAATGGCTTCTTGTCTGTCTCCACTAACAAAAATGGGCAACACCAAGTCAGCTACTCCTCAGCATAGTTATGTCCGTCGCAGCCTTCTTGGGTTTCAGGAGGCACATACAAACGTTATCACAATTATGGTGAAACGCTGAAAACCTGCAAATAATTTTCAACGTATTGGTTAATTTGAAACCTCTCCAGCATACTTCTTGGAACAAGCCAGGTACCTGTGCCCACGCATAGAGGAGTATATAGAAATATGGTGGAATCCCAGCTGATGAAGCAAAGGATTCTTAAAGGAAGGAGATGACCATGCGGATCCTGTTTAATTCTCTGAAACAGAATCCGCACTTTTCACCTGCCAAAAACATGCCGACTACTCTTCTCTGGGGATAATAAAAACAAACCAGCGATCTGACAGAGAGCCTGAACACCCATCCTGACCGACCCCACAAAAAAAAAAGTACCCTCCAGCTACTAATTATAATGCCAATTTGCAAAATTTCCGTGCATTTTTAACAATGGAGAAATGATGGTGGGAGGATACTTAGAAGAATGGCTTCTTGTCAGTCTCCACTGGCAAAAATAGGCAACACAAAGTAAGCTACGCCTCAGCATAGTTATGTCCGTAGCAGCCATATTTGGTTTCAGTAGGCACATACACACGTTATCACAATTATGGTGAAACGCTGAAAACCTGCAAAGGATTTTCCACATACTGGTTAGTTGAAAAGCTCTGAGGCATACTTCTTGGAACAAGACAGTTTCCTGTGCCCACGCATAGAGAAGTATATAGAACCATGGTGGATTCCCAGCTCATGAAGCAAAGGATTCTTAAAGGAATGGGATTACCATGCGGATCCTGTTTAATTCTCTGAAACAGATCCGCAGTTTTCACCTGCCATACTAATACCCACTTCTCCTCTCTGGGGATAATAAAAACAAACCAGCGAACTGACAGAGGTCCTCACCAACACATCCACACCGACAACACAGGAAAAAAAAAAAAAAAACACCGTAGCCTCCAGCTACTAATTATAATGCTAACTTGCAAAATTTTCCTGCATTTTAAAACAATGGAAAAATGGTGGTGGGATGATACTTAGAAGAATGGCTTCTTGTCTGTCTCCACTAACAAAAATAGGCAAAACCATGTCAGCTACTCCTCAGCATAGTTATGTCCGTCGCAGCCTTCTTGGGTTTCAGGAGGCACAAACAAACGTTATCACAATTATGGTGAAACGCTGAAAACCTGCAAATAATTTTCAACGTACTGGTTAATTTGAAAACTCTCCAGCATACTTCTTGGAACAAGCCAGGTACCTGTGCCCACGCATAGAGGAGTATATAGAAACATGGTGGAATCCCAGCTGATGAAGCAAAGGATTCTTAAAGGAAGGAGATGACCATGCGGATCCTGTTTAATTCTCTGAAACAGAATCCGCACTTTTCACCTGCCAAACACATGCCCACTACTCTTCTCTGGGGATAATAAAAACAAACCAGCGATCTGACAGAGAGCCTGAACACCCATCCTGACCGA
Organism: Eulemur rufifrons; assembly: GCF_041146395.1. NCBI lineage: Eukaryota > Metazoa > Chordata > Mammalia > Primates > Lemuridae > Eulemur > Eulemur rufifrons. The sequence goes on from NW_027182880.1 coordinate 149,565, forward strand.
CCCCACAAAAAAAAAAGTACCCTCCAGCTACTAATTATAATGCCAATTTGCAAAATTTCCGTGCATTTTTAACAATGGAGAAATGATGGTGGGATGATACTTAGAAGAATGGCTTCTTGTCAGTCTCCACTGGCAAAAATAGGCAACACCAAGTCAGCTACGCCTCGGCATAGTTATGTCCGTAGCAGCCATATTTGGTTTCAGTAGGCACATACACACGTTATCACAATTATGGTGAAACGCTGAAAACCTGCAAAGGATTTTCAACACACTGGTTAGTTGAAAATCTCTGAGGCATACTTCTTGGAACAAGACAGTTTCCTGTGCTCACGCATAGAGGAGTATATAGAACCATGGTGGATTTCCAGCTGATGAAGTAAAGGATTATTAAAGGAACGGGATGACCATGGGGATCATCGTTAATTCTCTGAAACAGAATCCGCCATTTTCACCTGCCAAACACATGCCCACTTCTCCTCTCTGGGGATAATAAAAATTAACCAGCGAACTGACAGAGGGCCTGACCCCCCCATCCACATCGACAACACACAAAAAAAAAAAAAATACCGTACCCTCCAGCTACTAATTATAATGCTAACTTGCAAAATTTCCCTGCATTTTAAAAGAATGGAAAAATGGTGGTGGGATGATACTTAGAAGAATGGCTTCTTGTCTGGCTCCACTAACAAAAATAGGCAACACCAAGTCAGCTACTCCTCAGCATAGTTATGTCCGTCGCAGCCTTCTTGGGTTTCAGGAGGCACAAACAAACGTTATCACAATTACGGTGAAACGGTGAACACCTGCAAATAATTTTCAACGTAGTGGTTAATTGAAAAGCTCTGCGGCATACTTCTTGGAACAAGCCAGTTACCTGTTCCCACGCAAAGAGGAGTATATAGAACCATGGTGGATTTCCAGCTGATGAAGTAAAGGATTATTAAAGGAACGGGATGACCATGGGGATCATCGTTAATACTCTGAAACAGAATCCGCCCTTTTCACCCGGCAAACACATGCCCACTTCTCCTCACTGGGGATAATAAAAACTAACCAGCGAACTGACATACTGCCTGACACCCCCCAATCCACATCGACCACACACACACAAAAAAAAAAACCGTACCCTCCAGCTACTAATTATAATGCTAACATGCAAAATTTCCCTGCATTTTAAAAGAATGGAAAAATGGTGGTGGGATGATACTTAGAAGAATGGCTTCTTGTCTGTCTCCACTAACAAAAATGGGCAACACCAAGTCAGCTACTCCTCAGCATAGTTATGTCCGTCGCAGCCTTCTTGGGTTTCAGGAGGCACATACAAACGTTATCAAAATTATGGTGAAACGCTGAAAACCTGCAAATAATTTTCAACGTACTGGTTAATTTGAAAACTCTCCAGCATACTTCTTGGAACAAGCCAGGTACCTGTGCCCACGCATAGAGGAGTATATAGAAACATGGTGGAATCCCAGCTGATGAAGCAAAGGATTCTTAAAGGAATGAGATGACCATGCGGATCCTGTTTAATTCTCTGAAACAGAATCCGCACTTTTCACCTGCTAAACACATGCCCACTACTCTTCTCTGGGGATAATAAAAACAAACCAGCCATCTCACAGAGGGCCTGAACACCCATCCTCACCGACCCCACAAAAAAAAAAGTACCCTCCAGCTACTAACTATAATGCCAATTTGCAAAATTTCCCTGCATTTTTAAACAATGGAGAAATGATGGTGGGATGATACTTAGAAGAATGGCTTCTTGTCAGTCTCCACTGACAAAAATAGGCAACACCAAGTCAGCTACGCCTCAGCATAGTTATGTACGTAGCAGCCATATTTGGTTTCAGTAGGCACATACACACGTTATCACAATTATGGTGAAACGCTGAAAACCTGAAAAGGATTTTCAACATACTGGTTAATTGAAAAGCTCTGAGGCATAGTTCTTGGAAAAAGCCAGTTTCCTGTGCCCACGCATAGAGAAGTATATAGAATCATGGTGGATTCCCAGCTCATGAAGCAAAGGATTCTTAAAGGAAAGGGATTACCATGCGGATCCTGTTTAATTCTCTGAAACAGAATCCGCACTTTTCACCTGCCAAACACATGCCCACTTCTCCTCTCTGGGGATAATAAAAACTAAACAGTGAACTGACAGAGGGCCTCACCCCCCCATCCACATCGACCACACACAAAAAAAAAAACCGTACCCTCCAGCTACTAATTTTAATACTAACTTGCAAAATTTCCCTGCATTTTAAAACAATGGAAAAATGGTGGTGGGATGATATTTAGAAGAATGGCTTCTTGTCAGTCTCCACTAGCAAAAATAGGCAACACCAAGTCAGCTACGCCTCAGCATCGTTATGTCCGTCGCAGCCTTCTTGGGTTTCAGGAGGCACAAACAAACGTTATCACAATTACGGTGAAACGGTGAACACCTGCAAATAATTTTCAACGTAGTGGTTAATTGAAAAGCTCTGCGGCATACTTCTTGGAAAAAGCCAGTTACCTGTTCCCACCCAAAGAGGAGTATATAGAACCATGGTGGATTTCCAGTTGATGAAGTAAAGGATTATTAAAGGAACGGGATGACCACGGGGATCATCGTTAATTCTCTGAAACAGAATCCGCCCTTTTCACCCGCCAAACACATGCCCACTTCTCCTCACTGGGGATAATAAAAACTAACCAGCGAACTGACATAGTGCCTGACACCCCCCAATCCACATCGACCACACACACACAAAAAAAAAACCGTACCCTCCAGCTACTAATTATAATGCTAACTTGCAAAATTTCCCTGCATTTTAAAACAATGGAAAAATGGTGGTGGGATGATACTTAGAAGAATGGCTTCTTGTCAGTCTCCACTAACAAAAATAGGCAAAACCACGTCATCTACTCCTCAGCATAGTTATGTCCGTCGCAGCCTTCTTGGGTTTCAGGAGGCACAAACAAACGTTATCACAATTATGGTGAAACGCTGAACACCTGCAAATAATTTTCAACGTAGTGGTTAATTGAAAAGCTCTGCGGCATACTTCTTGGAACAAGCCAGTTACCTGTTCCCACGCAAAGAGGAGTATATAGAACCATGGTGGATTCCCAGCTCATGAAGCAAAGAATTCTTAAAGGAACGGGATTACCATGCGGATCCTGTTTAATTCTCTGAAACAGATCCGCAGTTTTCACCTGCCATACTAATACTCACTTCTCCTCTCTGGGGATAATAAAAACAAACCAGCGAACTGACAGAGGGCCTGACCAACACATCCACACCGACAACACAGGAAAAAAAAAAAAACACCGTAGCCTCCAGCTACTAATTATAATGCTAACTTGCAAAATTTTCCTGCATTTTTAAACAATGGAAAAATGATGGTGAGATGATACTTAGAAGAATGGATTCTTGTCAGTCTCCACTAACAAAAATAGGCAAAACCAAGTCAGCTACGCCTCAGCATAGTTATGTTCGTGGCAGCCATCTTGGGTTTCAGGAGGCACAAACAAACGTTATCACAATTATGGTGAAACGCTGAACACCTGCAAATAATTTTCAGCGTACTGATTAATTGAAAAGCACTGCGGCATACTTCTTGGAACAAGCCAGTTACCTGTTCCCACGCAAAGAGGAGTATATAGAACCATGGTGGATTTCCAGCTGATGAAGTAAAGGATTATTAAAGGAACGGGATGACCATGGGGATCATCGTTAATTCTCTGAAACAGAATCCGCCCTTTTCACCTGCCAAACACATGCCCACTTCTCCTCTCTGGGGATAATAAAAACTAACCAGCGAACTGACAGAGGGCCTGACCCCCCATACACATCGACCACACACAAAAAAAAAACCGTACCCTCCAGCTACTAATTATAATGCAAACTTGCAAAATTTCCCTGCATTTTAAAACAATGGAAAAATGGTGGTGGGATGATACTTAGAAGAATGGCTTCTTGTCTGTCTCCACTAACAAAAATAGGCAACACCAATTCAGCTACTCCTCAGCATAGTTATGTCCGTCGCAGCCTTCTTGGGTTTCAGGAGGCACAAACAAACGTTATCACAATTATGGTGAAAGGCTGAACACCTGCAAATAATTTTCAACGTACTGGTTAATTTGAAAACTCTCCAGCATACTTCTTGGAACAAGCCAGGTACCTGTGCCCACGCATAGAGGAGTATATAGAAACATGGTGGAATCTCAGCTGATGAAGCAAAGGATTCCTAAAGGAAGGAGATGACCATGCGGATCCTGTTTAATTCTCTGAAACAGAATCCGCACTTTTCACCTGCCAAACACATGCCCACTACTCTTCTCTGGGGATAATAAAAACAAACCAGCGATCTGACAGAGAGCCTGAACACCCATCCTGACCGACCCCACAAAAAAAAAAGTACCCTCCAGCTACTAATTATAATGCCAATTTGCAAAATTTCCGTGCATTTTTAACAATGGAGAAATGATGGTGGGATGATACTTAGAAGAATGGCTTCTTGTCAGTCTCCACTAACAAAAATAGGCAACACCAAGTCAGCTACGCCTCAGCATAGTTATGTCCGTAGCAGCCATATTTGGTTTCAGTAGGCACATACACACGTTATCACAATTATGGTGAAACGCTGAAAACCTGCAAAGGATTTTCAACATACTGGTTAATTGAAAAGCTCTGAGGCATACTTCTTGGAACAAGCCAGTTTCCTGTGCCCACGCATAGAGAAGTATATAGAACCATGGTGGATTCCCAGCTCATGAAGCAAAAGTTTCCAAAACGAACGGGATGAGCATGCGGATCCTGTTTAATTCTCTGAAACAGAATCTGCCCTTTTCACCTGCAAACTCATGCCCACTTATCCTCTATGGGGATAATAAAAACTAACCAGCGAACTGACAGAGGGCCTGACCCCCCCATCCACATCGACCACACAAAAAAAAAAAAAACCGTTCCCTCCAGCTACTAATTATAATGCTAACTTGCAAAATTTCCCTGCATTTTAAAACAATGGAAAAATGGTGGTGGGATGATACTTAGAAGAATGTCTTCTTGTCAGTCTCCACTAACAAAAATAGGCAACACCAAGTCAGCTACTCCTCAGCATAGTTATGTCCGTCGCAGCCTTCTTGGGTTTCAGGAGGCACAAACAAACGTTATCACAATTATGGTGAAACCCTGAACACCTGCAAATAATTTTCAACGTAGTGGTTAATTGAAAAGCTCTCCGGCATACTTCTTGGAACAAGCCAGTTACCTGTTCCCACGCAAAGAGGAGTATATAGAACCATGGTGGATTTCCAGCTGATGAAGTAAAGGATTATTAAAGGAACGGGATGACCATGGGGATCATCGTTAATTCTCTGAAACAGAATCCGCCCTTTTCACCTGCCAAACACATGCCCACTTCTCCTCTCTGGGGATAATAAAAACTAACCAGCGAACTGACAGAGGGCCTGACCCCCCCATCCACATCGACCACACACAAAAATAAACCGTACCCTCCAGCCACTAATTATAATGCTAACTTGCAAAATTTCCCTGCATTTTAAAACAATGTAAAAATGGTGGTGGGATGATACTTAGAAGAATGGCTTCTTGTCAGTCTCCACTAACAAAAATGGGCAAAACCAAGTCAGCTACGCCTCAGCATAGTTATGTCTGTGGCAGCCATCTTGGGTTTCAAGACACATACAAACGTTGTCGCAATTATGATGAACCGCTGAACACCTGCAAATAATTTTCAATGTACTTTTTATTTGAAAACCTCTGTGGCATACTTCTTGGAACAAGCCAGTCACCTGTGCCCACCCATACGGGAGTATATAGAACCATGGTGGTTTCCCAGCTGATGAAGCAAAGGATTCTTAAAGGAAGCGGATGACCATGCGGATCCTGTTTAATTCTTTGAAACAGAATCCGCACTTTTCACCTGCCAACAACATGCCCACTTCTCCTCTCTGGGGATAATAAAAACAAACCAGCGAACATCTAGAGGGCCTTGCACCCCCATCCACACCGACACCACAAAAAAAAAAAAAAGTACCCTCCAGCTACTAATTATAATGCTAACTTGCACAATTTCCCTGCATTTTTAAACAATGGAAAAATCATGGTGGGATTATACTTAAAAGAATGGCTTCTTGTCAGTCTCCACTGACAAAAATAGGAAACACCAAGTGAGCTACGCCTCAGCATAGTTATGTCCGTGGCAGCCATCTTGGGTTTCAGCAGGCACATACAAACCTTATCACAATTATGGTGAAACGCTGAAAACCTGCAAATAATTTTCAACGTAGTGGTTAATTGAAAAGCTCTGCGGCATACTTCTTGGAACAAGCCAGGTACCTGTGCCCACGCATAGAGGAGTATATAGAACCATGGTGTATTCCCAGCTGATCAAGCAAAGGATTCTTTTTTTTTTTTTTTTTTTTTTTTTGTTGAGACAGAGTCTCAATTTGTTGCCCAGGCTAGAGTGAGTGCCGTGGCGTCAGCTTAGTTCACAGCAACCTCAGACTCCTCGGCCTAAACGATCCTACTGCCTCAGCCTCCCGAGTAGCTGGGACTACAGGCATGCGCCACTATGCCCGGGTAATTTTTTCTATATAGATTTTTAGTTGTCCATATAATGTCTTTCTATTTTTAGTAGAGATGGGGTCTCGCTCTTGCTCAGGCTGGTCTCGAACTCCTGACCTCGAGCAATCCACCCGCCTCGGCCTCCCAGAGTGCTAGGATTACAGGCGTGAGCCACCACGCCCTTCCAGGATTCTTAAAGGAACGGGATGACCATGCGAATGCTGTTTAATTCTCTGAAAGAGTATCCGCACTTTTCAGCTGCCATCAAATGCCGACTTCCCCTCTCTGGGGATAATAAAAACAAACCAGCAAATTTATAGAGGGCCTGACCCCCCATCGACACCGACCCGACGAAAAAAAAAAAAAACGTACCCTCCAGCTACTAATTATACAGCTAACTTGCAAAATTTCCCTGCATTTTTTAACAATGGAAAAATGACGGTGGGCTTATACTTAGAATGGCTTCTTGTTAGTCTCCGCTGACAAAAATAGGCAACACCAAGTCGGCTACACCTCAGCATAGTTATGTCCGTGGCAGCCATCTTGGGTTTCAGGAGGCACATACAAACGTTATTACAATTAGGGTGAAATGCTGAAAACCTGCAAATAATTTTCAACGTACTGGTTAATTGAAAAGCTCTGCGGCATACTTCTTGGAACAAGCCAGTTACCTGTGCCAACGCATAGAGGAGTATATAGAACCATGGTGGATTCCCAGCTGATGAAGCAAAGGATTCTTAAAGGAATGGGAAGACCATGTGGATCCTGTTTAATTGTCTGAAATAGAATCCACACTTTTCACCTGCCAAACACATGCCCACTTCTCCTCTCTGGGGATAATAAAAGAAAACCAGCGAACTCACAGAGGGCCTGAAACGCCCATCCACTCCTACCCCACAAAAAAAGAAAAAAAAATACGTACCCTACATCTAATTGTAATACTAACTTGCAAAATTTCCCTCCATTTTTACGCAATGGAAAAATGATGGTGGGATGATACTTAGAAGAATGTCTTCTTGTCAGTCTCCACTAACAAAAATAGGCATCCACAAGTCAGCTATGCCTCAGCATATTTATATCCGTTTCAGCCATCTTGGGTTTAAGAAGGCACATTCAAACGTTATCACAATTACGGTTAAACATGCTAAAAACCTGACAATTCTAAAAGTACTGGTTAATTCAAAAGCTCTGTCGCATACTTCTTGGAACAAGCCAGTTACCTGTGCCCATGCAAAGAGAGGTCTAGAGAACCATGGTGGATTCCCAGGTGATGAATCAAAGGATTCTTAAAGGAACAGGCTCAAAAGTGCAGATCCTGTTTCAGTCTAAGTGTGAAACAGGATCCGCACATTTTGCCTGCAACACACATTCTCCCTTCTCATCTCTAGGGATAACAAAAACAGCCCATCGGATTTACAGTTGCCCTGCCCCCGGCCCCCACCACCCCACACAAAATAGTCTGCTCCAGCGACTCGTCCTTATGCTATCTGGTGAAAGGTCATAAGCCTTTTAAAAAACTGGAGATAGGATGGTAGAATTATACCTAAAAGACTGGCTTATTGCCAGATTCCCATACCAAGTATTGGCAACAGCAAGTGACGTAGGCCTCAGCATAGGTTTGTCCGTGGCAGCTATCTTGGGTTTAAGGAGACACAGATGAACCTTATAACAATTATAATAAAAGGTGCTGCGAAAGCTGTTAAATAATTCTCATGGTAGTGGTTATTTCAAAAGCTCTGCGGCATACTTCTTTGAACTAGCCAGTTAACTGGGCCCACGCATAGTGCGGTGTAGAGAACTATGGTGGGTTCCCAGCTGATGAAGCAAAGGATTCTTAAAGGAACAGGATGAACATGCGGATCCTGTTTCATACTCTGAAACAGGATCTGCACTTTTCACCTGCCAAACACATGCCCACTTCTCCTCTCTGGGGATAATAAAAAGAAACCACAGAACTGGCGGAGGGCTTGCCGCACCAGCCCCCAGACCCCACATAAAAACTTCCCGTCCAGTGACTCCTTGTTATTCTAACTGCCAAAAGGTGCTCTGACTTTTAAAATAGTGGAGAAGGATGGTGAAATGATACTTAAAAGAATGTATTCTTTCCAGTCTCCAGTACCAAGGATCGGCCACACAAAGTGAGCTCGGCCTCAGCATAGTTTTGTCCATGGCAGCCATCTCGAGACGAACCTTATGACAATTATGATGAAAGGTGCTGCAAAACCTGCAAATAATTCTCAACGTAGTGGTTTTTTCAAAAGCTCTGTGGAATACTTCTTGGAACCCGGCAGTTTTCTGGGCCCACGCATAGAGGGGTCTAGAGAACCATGATGGATTCCCAGGTGATGAATCAAAGGATTCTTAAAGGAACAGGCTGAAAAGTGCGGATCCTGTTTCAGTCTGAGACTGAAACACTATATGCACTTTTTGCCTGCAACACACATGCCCACTTCTCCTCTCTAGGGATAATAAAAACAATCAATCGGATTGACAGATGTCCTCCCCCGCCCCCCAACACTGTACACAAAAAGGTCCCCTCCAGCGACTCATCCTTATGCTATCTGGCGAAAGGTCCTCTGCGTTTTAAAATAATGAAGATAGGATGGTGGAATTATACTTAAAATACTGGCCTTTTGCCAGACTCCCATACCAATTATTGGCAACAGGAAGTGACCTAGGTGTCAGCATAGGTTTGTCCGTGGCTGCCATCTAGGGTTTTAGGAAGCACAGATGAACCTTATCAAAATTATGGTAAAAGTGCTGGAAAAGCTGGCAAATAATTTCCATAGTAGTGGTTATTTCAAAAGCTCTGAGGAAAACTTCTTGGAACCAGGCAGTTTTCTGTGTGCACTAAAAGAGGGGTCTAGAGAACCATGGTGGATTCCCAGCTGATGAAGCAAAGGATTCTTAATGGAACGGGGTGAAAAGTGCAGATCCTGTGTCTGTCTAAGACTGAAACAGGACGCACACTTTTCACCTGCCACACACATGCCCACTTTTCCTCTCTGGGGATAATAAAAACAAACCAGCGAACTGACAAAGGGCCTGCCCCCCTTCCACCCACGCAGATCCCCCCCCAAAAAATTCCCCTCCAGCTACTAATTATTATGCTAACTTGCAAAATTTCCCTGCATTTTTAAACAATGGAGAAAGGACGGTGGAGTGATACTTAGAAGAATGGCTTCTTGTCAGTCTCCACTAACAAAAATAGGCAACTCCAAGTCAGCTACGCCTCAGCATAGTTATGCCCGTGGCAGCCATGTTGGGTTTAAGGAGGCACATACAAACTTTATCATAATTATGGTGAAACGTGCTGAAAACCCGGCAAATAATTCTCAACGTACTGTTTAATTCAAAAGCTCTGTGGCATACTTCTTGGAAGAAGCCAATTACCTGGGCCCACGCATAGAGGGGTCTAGAGAACCATGGTGGATTCCAAGGTGATGAATCTAAGGATTCTTAAAGGAACAGGCTGAAAAGTGCAGATCCTGACTGAAACAGGATTCTGACTTTTTGCCTGCAACACACATGCCCACTTCTCCTCTCTAGGGATAACAAAAACAACCCATTGGATTGACAGATGGCCTGCCCCCGCCCCCCACCACCCCACACAAAATCGTGCCCTCCAGCGACTGATCCTTATGCTATCTGGCAATACGTCCTCTGCCTTTTAAAATAATGGAGATAGAATGGTGGAATTATACCTAAAAGACTGGCTTATTGCCAGACTCCCATACCAAGTATTCGCAACAGCAAGTCACCTAGGCCTCAGCACACGTTTGTCCCTGGCAGCCATCTTGGGTTTAAGGAGGCACAGATGAACCTTATCACAATTATGGTGAAAGGTGCTGCAAAAGCGGTCAAGTAATTCTCATGGTAGTGGTTACTTGAAAAGCTCTGCGGCATAATTCTTTGAACTAGCCAGTTAACTGGGCCCACGCATAGAGCAGTCTAGAGGCCCATGGTGGATTCCCAGCTGATGAAGCAAGGGATTCTTAATGGAACGGGGTGAAAAGTGCGGTTTCTGTTTCAGTCTAAGACAGAAACGGGATCCGAACTTTTCACCTGCCACACACATGCCCACTTCTCCGGTCTGGGGAAAATAAAAACAATCCAGCGAACTGACAGAGGGCCTGCGCCCCCCACCCACACCTACCCCACAAATAAAAATGTCCCCTCCAGCTACTAATTATTATGCTAACTTGCAAAGGTTTCCGTGCATTTTAAAATAATGGGGAAAGTATGGTGGAATGATACTTAAAAGAATGGCCTCCTTCCAGCCTCCAGTAACAAGTGTCGTGAAATCCAAGTGACCTAGGCCTCAGCATAGTTTTCTCCGTGGCAGCCATCTTGTGTTTAAGGAGGCACAGACGATCCTTATCACAATTATGGTGATATGTGCTGCAGAAACTGGCAAATAATTCTACACGTAGTGTTTATCTCAAAAGCTGTGCAGCATACATCTTGGTACAGGCCAGTTCATGGGCCCATGCATGGAGGGTTCTAAGGAACCATGGTGGATTCCCAGCTGATGAATCAAAGGATTTTTAATGGAACCAGCTGAAAAGTGCGGATACTGTTTCAGTCTAACTGAAACAGGATCTGCACATTTCACCTGCCACAAATATATCCACTTCCCTGTCTGGGCATAATAAACACAAACAACCAGACTGACAGAGGGACTGTCCCCCAAACCACCCCGATCCCACCCAAAAACATCCCCTCCGTTGACTCATCCTTATGCTAACTGCCGAAAGTTGCTCACCTTTTAATATAAGGGAGAAAGGATGGTGCAATGATAATTAAAAGACTGGATTCTTGTCAGACTCCCGTACCAAGTATTGGCAACACCAAGCGAGAGAACCCTCAGTATAGGTTTGTCCATGGAAGCCATCTAGGGTTTAAGGAAGCACAAATGAACCTTATCAAAATTATGGTAAAAGTGCTGGAAAAGCTGGCAAATATTTTCCATGGTAGTGGTTATTTCAAATGCTCTGTGGCATACTTCTTTGAACTAGCCTGTTAAGTGGGCCCACACATAGTGGGGTGTAGAGAACTATGGTGGATTCCCAGCTGATGAAGCAAAGGATTCTTAAAGGAACAGGATGAAAAGTGCCGATCCTGTATCAGTCTAAGACTGAAACAGGATCCACACTTTTCACTTGCCACACACATGTCCACTTCTCCTCTCCGGGGATAATAAAAACAAACCACTGGACTGACAGAGGGCCTGGCTCTGCCTCTCCCACCCCACACAAAAACGTTTCCTCCAGCGACTCATCCTTAAGCTAAATGGCAATAGGTGCTCTGCCTTTTAAAATAGTTGTGAAAGGAAGGTGGAATGATACTTAAAGGAATGGCTTCTTGCCACGGACCAGTACCAATTATCGGCAACTCCAAGGGAGATTGGCCTAACCGTAGTTTTTTCTGTGGAAGACAGCTTGGGTTTCAGGATGCACTGCCTAACCTTTTCACAATCATTGTGAAAGTTGCTGCAAAAACTGGCAAATAATACTCAATGTAGTGGTTATTTCCAAAGCTCTGCGGCATACTTCTTGGAACTAGCCAGTTACCTGGGCCCACGCTCAGGGAGGTCTAGAGAACCATGGTGGATTCCCAACTGATGAATTAAAGGATTCCAAAAGGAACAGGCTCAAAAGCGGAGATACTGTTTCAGACTGAAACAGGATCCAAAGTTTTCACCTGCCACATACATGCCCGCTTCTCCTCTCTGGGAATAATAAAAACAAACCACCGGACTGACAGAGGGCCTGCCCTCCCACACACACCCAACCCCACACAAAAAGCCGCTCCAGTGACTCATCTTTATGCTAACTGGCTAAAGGTGCACTGCCTTTTAAAATAATGGAGAAAAGACGGTGGAATTGTACTTAAAAAAAATGGCTTCTTGCCAGGCTCCAGTAAAATGTATCGGTACACCAAGGGAGCTAGGCCTCAGCATAGTTTTGTCCGTGGCAGCCTGCTTGGGTTTAAGGAGGCACAGATGAACCTTATCACAATTATGGTCAAAGGTGCTGCAAAAACTGGCAAACAATTCTCAACGTAGTGGTTATTTCAAAAGCTCTACGGCATACATCTTGGAACTAGCCAGTTACCTGGGCCCACACATAGAGGGGTCTCGACAGCCATGGTGGATTCCCAGCTGATGAATCAAAGGATTCGTAAAGGAACTGGCTGAAAAGTGCGGATCCTGTTTCAGTCTAAGACTGAAACAGGATCCGTACTTTTCACCTGCCACACACATGCCCACCTCTCCTCTTTGGGCATAATAAAGACAAACCACCAGACAGACAGAGAGCCTTCCCCTCAACGCACCACCCGACCCCACTCAAAAACGTCCCCTCCAGCAACTCATTCTTATGATAACTGGAAAAAGGTGTTCTGCCTTTTAAAATGATGGAGAAAGGATGGTGGAATGACTCTTAATAGCATGGCTTCTTGCCAGGCTCCAGTACCAACTATCGGCAACACCAAGTGAACTAGGCCTCAGCATAGTTTTGTCCGCCCCAGCCATCTTGGGTTGAAGGAGGCACGGACGAACCTTATCACAATTATGGTGAAAGGTGGTGCAAAAACTAGCAAATAATTCTCAACGTAGTGGTTATTTCAAAAGCTCTGTGGCATACTTCTTGGAACTAGCCAGTTACCTGGGCCCACGCATAGAGGTCTTTAAAGAACCATGGTGTATTCCCAGCTGATGAATCAAACGATTCTTTTTTGTTTGTTTGTTTGTTTGTTAGCTCATTATGGGGGTACAAAAGATCAGGCTATATACATTCCCCATGCCTCCCCTTTCCCCCGATTCTGAGCTTCAATTTTGTCCATTCCCTAGTCAGTGCACATCACATTCATCATGTAGGTGTGCACCCCTCCTCTCCCCCACCCCATCCCCCCCAGTTAGAACTTGAAGGGTGTCCATTCCCCAGGCAGTGCACATCACATTCATCAAGTAGGTATACACCCATCCCTTCCACCCGGCCCCAACCTCTGTCCGATACCCAATTGGTGTTGTTCCCAAATGTGCACTCAGGGAAACCAATTTGCTGGTGAGTACATGTGGTGCTTATTTTTCCATTCTTGGGATACTTCACTTAATAGAATGGGATCCAGCTCTCTCCAGGAGAACCAAAGAGATGCCATATCGCCATTATTTCTAATAGCTGAGTAATATTCCATGGTATGCATATACCACATTTTGCTAATCCATTCATGAATTGATGGGCATTTGGGTTGTTTCCACATCTTTGTGATTGTGAATTGTGCTGCTATAATCATTCAGGTGCAGGTGTCTTTTTTATAGAATGACTTTTGTTCTTCTGGGTAGATGTCCAATAATGGAATTGCTGGATCGAATGGTAGGTCTACTTGAATCTGTTTAAGGTATCTCCACATTGCTTTCCACAGGGGCTGCACTAGTTTACAGTCCCACCAGCAGTGTATGAATGTACCTATCTCCCCACACCCACACCAACATGTATAGTTTTGGGACTTTTTGATAAAGGCCATTCCCACTGGAGTTAAGTGATATCTCATTGTGGTTTTGATTTGCATTTCCCTGATGATTAGAGATGTTGAACACTTTTTCATATGTTTGTTAGCCATTTTTATATCTTCTTTTGAAAAATTTCTATTTATGTCCTTTGCCCACTTTTTGATAGGGTTGTTTGATTTTTTCTTACTGATTTTCCTGAGTTCTAAATAGATTCTTGTTATCAGTCCTTTATCTGATGTGTAGTATGCGAAAATTTTTTCCCATTCTGTAGGTTGTCCATTTACTCTCGTGACTGTTTCTTTGGCTGTGCAGAAGCTTTTTAATTTGATCAGGTCCCATTTATTTATTTTTGTTGTTGCTGTGATTGCTTTAGGGGTCTTCTTCATAAATTCTTTGCCTAGGCCAATGTCTGTAAGAGTCTTTCCTACATTTTCTTCTAGAATTCTAATAGTTTCTGACCTTAGGTTTAAGTCTGTTAACCACTGTGATTTGATTTTTGTGAGGGGTGAGAGTTATGTGTCCTGTTTTAGTCTTCTACATGTGGATATCCAGTTTTCCCAGCACCATTTATTAAATAAGGAATCTTTTCCCCAGAGTATGTTTTTGTCTGCTTTGTCAAAGATTAGATGGCTATATGAGGATGGTTTTATATTGGGATTTTCTGTTCTGTTCCACTGGTCTGTGTCCCTGCACTTGTGCCAGTACCAGGCTGTTTTAAGAACCACAGCCTTGTAGTATAGTTTGAAGTCTGGCAAATTAATACTTCCCATTTTGTTTTTGTTGTTTAAGATTGCTTTTGCTAAACGGGGTCTTCCCTGGTTCCATACAAAGCGTAAAATTATTTTTTCTATGTCTGTGAAAAAAGATGTTGGTAATTTAATAAGGATTGCATTGAATCTGTAGATAACTTTGGGCAGTATAGACATTTTAACAATGTTGATTCTACCGATCCATGAGCATGGTATGGTTTTCCACCTATTTACATGTTCTGCAATTTCCTTCCTCAGTGTTTCATAGTTCTCCCTATAGAGGTCCTTTACCTCCTTAGTTAAATAAATTCCTAGGTATTTTATTTTCTTTGTTGCTATTTTGAAGGGTATTGAGTCCTTAATTTGGTTTTCCATTTGACTGTTATTGGCATATATGAATGCCTCTGATTTGTGTGTATTGATTTTGTATCCTGAGACTTTACTGAATTCATTGATCAATTCCAGGAGTCTCTTGGTTGAAACCTTGGGGTTTTATAGATATAACATCATATCATCAGCAAAGAGTGAGAGTTTGATCTCTTCTGTCCCTATTTCAACTCCCTTGATTCTGCTCTCTTGCCTGATAGCTCTTGCAAGGACTTCCAATACTATGTAGAAAAGTAATGGGGACAGTGGTAAGCCTTGTCTGGTTCCAGTTTGAAGTGGGAATGCTTTCAGTTTTTCCCCATTCAGTATGATGTTGGCTGAGGGTTTGTCGTATATGGCTTGTATCATTTTTATATAGGCCCCATCTATGCCTATTTTGTTAAGTGTTCTTATCATAAAAGGGTGTTGAATTTTGTCAAATGCTTTCTCTGCATCTATTGAGAGGATCATCTGATCTTTATTTTTGCTTCTATTTATGTGATGAATTACATTCCCATATGTCAAACCATCCCTGCATCTCTGGGATGAAGCCCACTTGGTCGTGATGGATTATTTTTTTGATAAGCACTTGGATTCGATTTGTTAGAATTTTATTGAGAATTTTTGCATCTATATTCATAAGAGAAATTGGTCTATAGTTCTCTGTTTTAGTTGCATCCTTTCCTGGATTTGGTATCAGGATTATGTTGGCTTGGTAAAAAGTGTTGGGGAGAATCCCATCCTTCTCTATATTGGAGAATAGTTTATGTACGATGGGCACCAGTTCTTCTTTGTAGGTATGGTAGAATTCAGGTGTGAACCCATCTGGTCCAGGGCTTTTCTTTTTGGGAAGGTTTTTTATTGCTGTTTCAATTTCAGATCTAGATATCGGTCTATTCAGGAATTCTATTTCTTCCTGGTTGAGCCTGGGAAGGCTGTGTGTTTATAAGAATTTGTCCATTTCCTCCAGGTTTTCTAATTTGTGTGCATAAAGATTTTTGTAGAATTCATAGATGATATCATGTATCTCTGTGGCATCAGTCGTGATTACTCCTTTCGTGTTCCTGATCGAGGTTATAAGAGATTTTTCTTTTCTGCTCTTGGTTAGTTTAGCCAGAAGTGTGTCAATTTTGTTTATTTTTTCAAAGAACCAACTTTTGGTTTTATTAATCTCCGTTATGGTTTGGTTTAATCTCCCTTATGCTCCCTTATGGTCCTTTTCATTTAGTTCTGATTTAATCTTAATAATTTCCTTCTGCTGGGTTTGGGTTTGGTCTCTTCTTTCTTCTCCAGCTCTTTGAGTCTATTCATTAGATTGTCTATTTGTAAGTTTTCTGTCTTTTTGGCATAGGCATTTATGGAAATAAATTTTCCTCTCAGGACTGCTTTAGCTGTGTCCCACAGATTTTGATAAGTTGTATCTCCTTTGTCGTTTAATTCAAAGAATCTTTTGATTTCTGACTTGATTTCTTCATTTATAAAATGATTGTTCAGGAGAAGGTTATTTAGCTTCCATGACTTTGAGTAGAAATGAGGATTTCTGTTAGGGTTCATTGTTACTTTTATTCCACTGTGATCCGAGAAGCTGCATGGTATTATTTCTATATTTTTAAATTTTTTAAGACATTCTTTATGTCCTAAGATATGGTCAATCTTGGAGAATGTCCCATGAGCTGATGAGAAGAACTTATATTCAGTGGTATTTGGGTAGAATGTCCTGTAGATGTCAGTCAGGCCCATTTGTTCTAGCATTCTATTTACGTCCAATATTTCTTTGTTTATTTTTTGTTTGGAGGATCTGTCTTGAACTGTCAGTGGCGTGTTAAAATCTCTGGCTACTAAAGTGTTGTTATCTATCATTTGGTTCAGATCAAGTAGGGTTTGCTTTATGAATCTGGGTGCACCTAGATCGGGTGCATATATGTTAAGTATAGTTATGTCTTCTTGTTGAATTGTACCCTTCACCAGTATATAGTAACCATCTTTGTCTTTCTTTACTTTTGTTGATTTAAAAACTACGTTATCGGAGATTAGAACTGCCACGCCAGCTTTCTTTTGGGTTCCATTTGCTTGGAATATTGATTTCCACCCTTTTATTTTCAGTCTAAATGCATCCTTGCAGGTTAGATGAGTTTCCTGAAGACAGCAGATACTTGGCTTATATCTTTTTTATCCATTGGGCCAGTCCATGTCTCTTGAGTGGGGAATTCAATCCATTCACATTTAATGAGAGAACTGATAAGCGAGACAGATTGCTGTTCCTCATGTTGGGTTGAATTTCATTGATCTGTTTTCTCTCTTGAGCCATTATGATAACTGTGTTTTCATATTTATCTCTTGATTAGTGTTACATTCGAGGGTCCTTCTTGTGCTGGACCACGTGTAACTCTGTTTTGAATACTTCTTGGAAAGCTGCTCTTGTCTTGGTGAATTCTCTGAGTTTTTGTTTATCTGAGAATGTCTTAATTTCACCTTCATATATAAAACTGAGCTTATCTGGGTACAGGATTCTAGGCTGGGCATTATTCTGTTTCAGAAGAGTGAGAATGGGGCTCCAATCTCTTCTTGCTTGTAAGGTTTCAGTTGAGAAATCTGGCGTGATTCGGATGGGCTTTCCTTTGTATGTTACTTGTTTCTTTCTCCTTACAGATTGAAGAAGGGCCTCGTTAGTGGATATTTTGGTCAGTCTGATAACTACATGACGTGGTGTCTTCCTATTTGGTATGAATCTCTCAGAGGTTCTTTGAGCTTCTTGAACCTGTGTATCTAGAGATTTGGCAAGGCCTGGGAAATTTTCCTCAATTATATCTTCAGATACTTTATTCAACCCTTGCTTATTGTCTTCTTCACCCTCAGGAATGCCGATAACTCTCACGTTAGGCTTCTTCACATAATCCCACATTTCTTGTAGACTATGATTATTTCTCATGTTTCTTTGTTTTAACTCTGTGACTGCCTTATTTAATTGGAAAGTGTTATCTTCGATCTCTGAGATTCTTTCTTCTGTTTGATCTACCCTGCTCTTGAGACTTTCCACTGTGTTTTGTAGCTCCTTGAATAAATTTTTCATTTCCAGGAGTTCAGTTTGATTTTTCTTCAGTATTTCAATTTCTTTGGTGAATTTTTCTTCCAAGTCCTGGATCTTTTTTGTGGTTTCTTTGTGTTGATTATCCATTTTTTCTTGCATAATGTTCAGCGTATTTATGATCCATGTTTGAAATTCTTCCTGTGACATGTTGCTATTTGGAATCTGCTTTGTGTTAATTGGTGGAGAACTAGTAATCCTCTTTGAGGGCATGGTTTCAGCTTGATTCTTTATACTCCTAGAGTTCCTTCGCTGAGCCCTTCCCATCTGAATGAATCCTTAAGATCCCTTCTTTCAGCTTTAGTCTGGATAGGGGCACACTGTGAGTGCCAGGTAAGCTGCCTCCTCTGTCACTAGGGGGAGCCCTTCACATATTGTTCAGGATTTTGCTAGCTCCGCTGGGGGGGCTGCCCCTCTTCCTCTCCCGAGGTGGCTTCTGTCTCTCTCTGTGAGAAAGACAGTGGATAGGGAGAGTGGAGCGGTGCCCTCATTCGCCCAACACCCCAGCCACTGCAGTTCCCGCGGGCGATGGTCTGCCCCACCCCAATGTCTGCAAGGTCCACGCTCTACTCTCTCGTGACTGGGGAACCACTCAGTGTTCACACAAAGGTGGAGCTCCTAGTCAGGGTCCGTGGACTAGGGAAGGGAGCCGCCCAGGGAGCCGCCCGGTACCCAATCGCTCCTCAGCGTTTAGGCTGTGGACCCCGACAATGGCGGCCGCCCGTCTGCAGATCACTGTCACTGGGGTTGAATGCTCAGGGACCGGCAGAGGCCAGAGGAGCCGGGGACCGGGAGAATCCAGCCGCCCACCTATACGAGGCAGTTTGGCATCTGCTAGAGCCGGGACCAAAGCAGCCCCACCGCCCGCGTATAGGAGACAGTTGCTAGGTGCGTCAGCTGCGCACAGCACTCCAGGGTCCAAAATGCCTCCTGCCAATGTCTCCTCTCTGCAGAGCCCCACATCTCCCGTGGCGATTCTGCACCGACTTCAGGCAGATCCTCAATTGAGTGGGTGTGGAGGTCAGAGGGGGAACAAGATGCTTTCCTGTGGGGCTGAACCCACCCCACTCTCTGGTGAGGTGGGTACAGCTGTCCCGTGCTCCCTTCTCTATTGGCCATCCCGCACTCTCCAGATTTTGGTGATTTATTTCCCTAATCACCTCAGTCTTTTCTTGCTCTCTCTCTCTGTCCCACGCTGATTCTCCATGGATTCACACCACCGTTCTTGTGGGGAAGTGAACCTCTAGGGTTGTGGGCAGTGGGAGACCCATGCCTTCCACTCCAGGAGCACGAATCCAGGAGGTCACCACCATTCCACCATCATTGAGAATGAATCAAAGGAGTCTTAAAGGAACGGGCTGAAAAGTGCGGATCCTGTTTCAGTCTAAGTCTGAAACAGGATCCGCACTTTTCACCTGCCACACACATGCCCACTTCTCCTCTCTGGGCATAATAAAAACAAACCACTGGACTGACAGAGGGCTTGCCCCCCCACACACACCACACGACCCCACACAAAAACGTCCCCTCCAGTGACTCATTCTTATGCTAACTGGCAAACGGTGCTATGCCTTTTAAAATAATGGAAAAAGGATGGTGGAATGATACTTGAAAGACTGGTTTTATTCCACGCTCCCGTACCAAGTATCGGCAACACCAAGTGAGCTAGGCCTCAGCATAGTTTTTTCCCTGGCAGCCATCTTGGGATTAAGGAGGCAGAGAAGTACCTTGTCACAATTATGGTGAAAGGTGCTGCAAAAACTGGCAAATAATTCTCCACGTAGTGGTTATTTCAAAAGCTCTATGGCATACTTCTTGGAACCAGCTAGTTACCTGGGGCCACGCATAGAGGGTTATAGAGAACCATGGTGGATTCACGGAAGAAGAGTCAAATGATTCTTAAAGGAACGGGCAGAAAATGTGGATCCTGTTTCAGTCTAAGACTAAAACAGGATCCGCACTTTTCACCTGCTGCACACATGCCAACTTCTCCTCTCTGAGGATTAAAAAAAAAAACACTGGACTGGCAGAGCGCCTGCCCCCTCACACACCACCTGACCCCACACAACAACGTGCCCTCCAGCAACTCATTTGCTAACTGGCAAAAGGTGCTCTGCCTTTTAAAACAATGGAAAAAGGTTAGTGG